>NC_073273.2:26554393-26857424 GCF_029289425.2 Pan paniscus | reverse complement strand
ATCACCATAAAACGTTTATTTTTTTAGAGGAATAGTACAGGTGAAAGGATGTAATTACATGTGGTTGATACTAAAGTTTAAGACATCTGGAACATTCTACTTGAAGCATTCTGTGACTGAAGGGGGATAACGGTAATGAAAACTTTCTTTTTTAACCTAAATCAAAAGTGTACCAGCGGAGTTTCTCAAGTGCATAGCATAATGAAATTAAATGTTCCTAGTTTAAATAGTGGAAAGTAATCAACACATGCATGACCTCACACACTTGTCGTTTTGAGGTGATAAAACGTGATATGCCCCATCTTACATTTATTAGAGAAAGAATGTGTTATCCCTAGTTAAAGTCAGCATGCTGCAGAAAAGGTTTTTAACCAATTCCTCCTTTCTAACTAGAAATACGTGTTCTTGATCCAACATCTCCTCAGTATACCCTCTTCACTAAACACCACCCCAACCATTGGAGTCGCTACTTCTGTGAGATCTGCTTTTAGATTTCATATAGGAACGAGGTAGTGGGCTATTTGCCTTTCTGATAACTGGCTTATGTCATTTAACAAAATGGCATGCACACATTCACCAGATTCACACACATTGTCACAACTGGCAGGATTTCCTTCTTTGACAATGCAGCGCATTTTTCCATTGTGTTTATGTGCCCTATTTTTTTATCCACTCATCAATTGAGGGACACTCAAGTTGCTTCCGTATCTTGGCCATAGCGAAACTGTGAAGAGTGCAGCAATAATTGCATGGGTGCACGCACCGCTTCAGCATACTGATTTGTGTACCTCTGCGTGTGCCCCGGTATTCTGATTTGCTGGATCATATGGTGGGTGGTTCTACTCGTAGATTTCTGGAGACTCTTTTTTCATTTTTATTCTTGAGATGGAGTCTCGCTCTGTCGCCCCGGCTAGAGTGCAGTGGCGCGATCTTGGCGCACTGCAAGCTCCGCCTCCCAGGTTCATGCCTTTCTCCTGCCTCAGCCTCCCGAGCAACTGGGACTACAGGCGCCCGTCACCACGCCCGGCTAATTTTTTGTATTTTTAGTAGAGACGGGGTTTCACCGTGTTAGCCAGGATGGTCTCTACCTCCTGACCTCGTGATCCACCCCCCTCGGCCTCCCAAAGTGCTGGGATTACAGGCGTGAGCCACCACGCCCAGCGATTCTATACTTAATAAAATCCATAAAACTTCTTGTAATGCCTGCACTAATTTACATTCTCATTAAAAGTGTGCAATGATTTCCTTTTCTCTGCATCCTTAGCAGAAATGAGTTTTGTTTTTTTGTTTGTTTGTTTTTTGTTTTTGTTTTTGTCTTTTGGATAATAAGCATTCTGACTGAAGTGAGATGAAATCTCATTGTGGTTTGATTTTTCTGATGGATTAGGGATGATGAGTGCTTTTTAGTGTGTCTTTTGCGAAATTGTTTGTCTTAGTTTCACAAACGAGTATTCACCTCCTTAGCCCATTTGTTTTCATGCTATTGAGTTGTTGGAGTTCCTTATGTATTGTAAATATTCACCCACTAACGGACGTATGGTAATCCAATAATTTCTCCCATCCTGTAGGATGTTCCTTCCCTCTGTTTAGTTTCCTTTGGTGTGCCGAAGCACTTTAGTTTGATATAACTCCATTCTCTATTTTTGATGGTGTTTACTGTGCTCTTGCAGTCACTTTGAGACCCTCATTGCCCACATGGATGTCATGCAACTTCCTCCTTGTGATTTCTTCTGGTACTTTTATCATCGCAGGTCTGACAATGGAGTTTGGTGAGAAATAATCTACTTGTAAAATCCTTTATGTGGATATTCAGGTTTTCCCCAACCTAGTTTATAGAAGATACTTAATTTTGCATTGGGCGTTCTTGCTTTTTTGGGAAAAGGTCATGTGCTGTAAATGCAGTGACTTAGTCCTGGTCCCCTGTTGCTTTTCATTAGCTCATGTCTCTGCTTTTCTGCCAGTGCTGTTCTATTTCGATACATAAAACTTTGTAGTATATTGTGAAGTTAGGTACTATGATGCCTCCAGCTTTGAACTTTGTACTGGATTGCTCTGAGTCTTCAGGATCTTCTGCCATTTCATAGCAAATTTAGGATTCTCAGATTGTTTTTCTATGAAGAATGGGTCACTGATATTTTTATAGGGGTTGTATAGAATCTGAGGATCAGTTAGGTAGTATTGACGTCAATGCCATGGACAATGTGTGTGTTTGTGTGCACATGCTCAGGGCCAAGAAACGCTGGGTGTCATCACCAATAGTGAGGTGGGCCTTAATATCCAGCCAGATTGCCTTCCTGGACACACACAGAAGGTCCCCTTCCATTTTGCCATCTCTTCACATTTTCGGCCCTGTGAGCCCCGTGCGGTCCTCCAGATTCCCTGTGTGGTGGCCTGTCTTTTCTAGGGGTGGGCAGGGGCTGGGAGAATGAGGATGGCAGAAGGGAGAAAGCACATCTGGGGAGGCTGGAGTCATGGAAATGGAACTTGACAGGCCTGGGAGAGCCATTCTGGGAGGATGTAGACCTAGACGGGCCTCAGGTGGGCACCTGTGTGGAGGGTGAGAGCACCCTGGTTGAGTCCAAACTGAGCCTCAGGTGGTAGCAGGCCTCAGGGCAGAGAAGGAAGCTAGCAAGGGATGGTGAGGCAGCTATCCCTTGAGCCTGGCTTCTCACCCACTGATCTTAGTTACTTATGCCTCTTGAGGGGCTTAGGGTTCCCCAATCCTGAAATGTGGGTACTACAGTTCCCTGACGGGCCTTTCTCCCCCAGCCCATGCATGGTCTGAGTTTGCTTACCACAGTCTCCTCCCTGAGCCTTGGCTTCGCTATGTGTGTCCTAGCTCCAGGACCCACAGGCCTCTCATCCCCCAGCCCTGGGCTGCTCCCCAGCCTCCTCTCTGTTCCCTCTCTGAGGGCCTAACTCCCTTGGGTAGTGCTGCATGAGACTGAGCCACGGGCCCTGGCTGATGATCTGGGGAACTGGGCAAAGTGGTCATGACAGGTCAGGTTCTGGTTCAAAGCCAATTCCTCCAACGCCAAGCAATGACCAACAAGGTCCCTTCCCATGATGCCCCACCACCACCCCACCTCAGCAACCCGTCATACCCTGGGCAGTCACCATCAGCCAACCAGCTGAAGAAACTCAGTTAGGTGTGTCCTGCCTGAAACTGGGGCCTTCACCTGCATGACCCTAGAACCACTGGACACAGTGGAGCCAGTCACCCTCTATCCTGGAGCGAGAGGAGTTGGGAAGGCTCATGCCAGACCTAGCTTCCCACATACCACACCCTCTACCATGCGGGGAGGCACTCCTTATTAAGAATTCCAATGCAGTACTCCTTAAGGATCACTTCATTGTGGAAGTAAATGTTGCGATGAAAGGCAAACTTCATCCTTCCACCAGTACTCAGGATGGCTGAGTTCCTCCACCTGCCTGTCCAAGAAGGAGAAAGAGGATAGTCAAGGGACAGTTTCATCTAGGTGGGCTGAGGTGGCCTGCTAGCTGGGGTGAAGCATGCATTTCCCCTTCCCAGCTCTCCCACTGAGACGTCCCCGAGCCCCAGGAGGACCTCAACCTGACCAGGACCTTGGAACCCTCCCCAAGACCCAGGCTTCCCATCCTGACCTGCAAATCCATCATGTGGCTTTGCAGGACTTCCTCATGGTTTCTGAGCTACTAGCTCTCACCAGAAATAACCATAACTTTGAAATGGCTCTTTATGTCAAATTAAATTTTTCATTTTTACTACCTCATGTGTTGGATGAGGCATGTATTTTTAAATTTATTTTCACCCTTATTGTACCTCTGTGATAAACAGTTTACTAACATTCATACCATAATTATCTTTCAGTTTTACTTGTCTGTTCCTAAAGATTCACTGAAACTAAGAATTATATTTATGCTTGTATCTTTCAGCAACTGTATGTCAGATAACGATGCACATTACTGCAGAAATCACATATACAGGTCCAAAGGGAGACGAAGAAGAAGAAGAAGAAAGCAAGCTTTAAAGTCTATACATTCCTAACACTGTATCAGAAACTCAGTAATCACAGTGAAATCAAAGAATGACCACAGTCAATTCCATCTCATACCTAGGCTGAAATATGAAACGTCAAAAGAAAAGAAAGTTAAGAACTTTGGGCTTGTAAAAATTTTCCCATACAGATGAAATTATTGGTAACTTTGTCTCACTAGAAAACATAGACAAAAATCCACTTTTTGCATATGTGTAAACATAAATATTTTTATTTCCATCAGTTATGACATGCAAGCAAATAATAAAGTGAAAGTACAATACAATGATATATGGAACTTTCTCAATCTTAAAATATTCCATTGAGACTATTTATTTTATGAAAACCATAAAGAATCTTCATTAAACTACATTACATAGTACTTTTTAGTGTTTTACTTACAGTTTAATCAACAAATTAAAGGGAATTCTTCAACATTATTTATTACCAATACTGTTTGTCTACTTGAGTAATCCTTTTAAAATTATTTTAAGTAAAACATTAAAAACAAATTATATTGACTGATTTCAGCTTTTGATGAAAGCATACTTCTGTATTTGTAGTAATGTGAAGTATAACTTTCTTCTCACAATGGATCTTTTATAACACGAGTGTTATTGTTTTGTCTGATACAAACCCTGTATTATTTTATGGCTTTACTGTATCCATAAATTACACGCCTCCAGAGAGTAGGCTTCGAACAGATGGAAAAATTATATTTGTGACAAACTTCAAGGAAAGGAAATGGTAAAATGGGAGAATAATTTCTAACTTTCTAACTGTTGGTCAATGCAGTTGTACATGTTTAGATGTAGACACATATTTGCACACTGCAAGTTTGCACATGTACATAGAAATTTATATGAGATACCCAAAATATATGGGTTGTGTGATTTTTTAATTAATCCACAATTTTATATGCGTGGAATTTGATAAGCGGTTACATTATCCATATTCAATTTGTTGTAAAGCCAACAAAATCTCTGTCAGCATTCATTTCAATTAATACAATAATGTTAACTGCTGATAGCTTCATTTTCCTTGTTCCATGCTGGCAACCTGAAAGTAGATTCTCACTCTAATTAGCACTTAGGGTGTGATCCACAAGAGACTGTCACCTTGCTGTGGATTGTGACCTCTGACGACTGCTCTTTCTTCCTATAGCATTCCTACTTTGCATATTTAATAAACTTTGTGCATGGTTAAAAGGATAAAAGTGAAGTGAAATGTAGGCCATGCTGTGAAATGTTCCATGGTTTCTGTATCTCTGACTGACTTTTCATGCTATAGAGGACAAGAAAGACAATTCAATATGTTTCTTATTATCCAGTCCAAAGCAGTCTTTCTTACTAATATGCCAAATCCATCACTTCAAGGCACTGACATCTAAACACGGCTACACGTCTCAAAATCTCTTCTCATTAATAACCGTTACGTTAGTCACTGATGTCCAGAACTGGAATCTGACTGTGAAATCCCCAGGTGGAAATTGCTATAATGGCTCAAACTATGGGAATGACTATTTTTCAGCGTAATTGCTGCTGTCATCTTACTGAAAAATATCATATTAGATGGCAGCTTTTAGTTACATAAATTCTGTTATTAATTTTTAATGTCCCACATTTTTATGATATTGCACAAGTAAAGATCTTTGATAACTTAAATGGTAAACTGAGCAATTGCTAAAATAACTCACAGCACTTCAAACATTCATTTACTTACTAGGAGTGCCACATATCATCGACCCCTGATTAAAACAAAGTTGGAAAATTGGTTATTAAAATATGCATTTCAAGGTATTTTTAAAAACTACCCATACCATATATGATGCCCTATCTGCAAGGATGAAGCCTTAGCATAAATGTTTCAAAGCAGAGAAATCTAAACAATACTGGCAACATGACATCCCAATCATGTGCTCAAGTGTATATTTGTGCCTCTAGGGAGGCAACTTAAGTGGTGTGTAATATTACCATTTTCATTCTCCCCAGTACCTCTTTTATTTAAAACAAACAAATGTTTCACTATTTGCAAGAAAAAAATGAGTTCTTACTCTGTTGTATAACTGATATTTCTATCAGCTTGTTTTAATCTTCCTATGAACTGTGAATGCCTAGATAACTTTCAGTGTATCTGTAAAGTGGGAAGGTAACTGTACTTAGCTCACAATACTCTACAATGGGATAATATGACTCAAGAAATATACATTTGCCTAGACAACACCTGAGATATACTAAGCAATACATAATCCTTCTCATATCAAATGCCTATTATAATTATTCAAATATATGGCCATAATAAAAAGATAAGTGTTTTATATACAAAGTAAATGTCTTTTGCCTTTAATATCTCTCTACACTTGTCTTAATAACCTCAACACAAAACACCCATGGAATCCGTTTTCAGCTGAGCTGACTACCAGTTATTAGGGTTTAAGTAAACAGAATAAAGATTTTAAAAGTAGATGACTAGATACAAGAAATCACACTTTCACCATAAGAAATAATTATTCTCAAGTGCCACTGCAACAGCAAACTTGAAAAAAAATTAAGTATAACATATTACAATATTCTAAAATCTAAAATTTCCTCTTTGAAGTCCAGTGGTTCATGCCTGGAATCCCAATAATTGAGAGGCTGAGAAGGGAGGACTGCTTCAGGCTGAGAGTTGGAGACCTGCACAGGTAACCTAGCAAGACCTAACTCTACAAAAGTAATTAATTAATTAAACAGGGCATCATGACACGCATCTTTTCTAGTTACTCAGAAGTTCAAGGTTGCAGTGAGCAGTCAAGGCACACTGCACTTCACCAGGCAAGAATTTGTCTCTAAAAAATAATACAACAAAACAAAGCAAAACAAAAACACTTTCAGGTGTTTTTTGAAAGTTTGTATAATTGCTCCAAGAGCATAGACATTGTTTAAAATTGAGCAGTTCATGGGGAATGGGCAGAGAAAATGGCTTATATTGTTTTCCAAAAATCAAGATAAATATGTTAGAATATTATGTACAAATATCTAACAATCGTTTGTGAAATAATTACTGACAAATGTCAAGTCATTGTCTTTATAGCCTTTTCCTTCAAAACATTCATAGCTTAATTGGAGAATGAAGAGAAGAACAATAATTGCAATGTACTGTGCAAGTGTTACAACGTGTAAAACTTAATAACTTAGTTGGAGCGGAAAGAAGTTCTTAACTGGGTTAAGACAGGTGTGGGGAAGCTTCTTAGGGCAGGAACAAAGAACAGGATCTGTAAGAATACCAATTTGCAAGAAGAATGTTTAGGAGAAAAACATTGTGGGAGAAAAGAAACATTCTTTCTGTCAATGATAGAAGTACTAACAGTGCATATGATGCCATCTGCCCAATTCTTAGACCATAAATATTTCTTGAATGAATCAATGAATAAAAGATATTGGGAAAAGCGTTCTGGAAGGGATTTTAAAAATCCTAAAAGGAAAGGTAAATACCCTTGACTTTACGATTTTGCCTGTTTTTCTCTATGTTCTTCTTAGTTTACTACCTCATAAGCTCCGTTTTACTTTTTGGTCTTTTCACAAATATCATGCATGAGTCATTCCTCAGACTGCTCCTCTCTTGACCCTTTGATAGTATATTTTTCTCTGATCTTCCTTTGTGTGTGCTCCTGGGTTTATATGCCCACAGATACCACAGAGGTCAATCACCTCTCCTGGCACTGTTCTGTAATAGAGAGGCCTGGCCCCTGTGAGGCATGGTTCCTAGGCTCCCATAAAAATTACTTCCTGTTTCAGTTCAGTCAAGGGGTGACACTGCAGAGATTAGAGAACAAGAACATGAGAGAAGCCAGTTTGTTTCCCTGTCCTTCTCAGCAGGGGATACGTTTCAGCAGTGATTCCACGGCCTGCAGGAAACACTGCGTGTGTTTCCGTTTTCCATGTAGTGACCATAATCCCAGACTGGCTCTTCTAATGCCATTTTCTGCAGTTGTCTTCTCTAAAGGATTTGGGTGCTATTTTTGGAGATTTAAATAAAATATATTGATGTGGAAGGGGGACAGGGAAGTGCTGGGTAGAGCAGGGCGTGTTCCTTGGCTTGGGCTCCACCCTCAGGCCTGTGCTCACTGACCTAGGTGAGGACGGCACTTCTGTTTTCTTGCCCAAATGTTGCATTTCCCAAGACCACCCTGGCCTGCCACACCTCCATCCTGCCACACCTCCATCCTGTGATATAAGAAACCCCCAGATCCTAGCAGGCAGTGATCCTAGCAGCTGGACGTCTAGAGGGACCATTAGCAGAAAAAGTCACAGCAACTGGACCTCGAGAAGACACCGGAGGAAGGAGAGCACAGAGACTGAGGCTGCAGGCCATCCACCGCAGAAGAACACCGAGTTTCGTGGAGCTGTGGGAGGAGAGCGCTGACCTGTCCCATTCCAAGGGAAAACTGCGTTCCCGCTCCATCTCCCTTCTGGGTCCCCATCTATCTGCTGACAACCTCTACTTAATGAAACCTTGCACTTATTCTCCAAGCCCACGTGTGAGCCAATTCTTCAGGTACACCAAGGCCATAAACCCCGGGATTCAGATAGCCTTCTGTCTTTGCAGTAAGTCAGGATGTCTGATGGAGCTGACTAACACAAGCCACCGACGAATGGACCATGTAACACATGCCCTCTGGGGATTCAGGAGCTGTAAACATTCACCCCTAGACACTGCCTGGGATCAAATCCCCACAACCTGTCCTCATTGCACGCCCCGCGGGAGAGGGGATTAGGGACTTCTTCCCGTTTCAATATGAGTCTGTTTCCCATGCAGTCTGCTTTCTGTAATACTGCAGTGTTATCTCATTGCATATATTTGACAAAATAAGTTACAAGCTATAAGTAATATGAGAAGAAAGAAAATCGTGGAGAATAAGGAAGAAAATGAAACGTTGTATCAGTAAGGAATGTTTTTACTTCAGATAACATAAAAAGTAAGTAAGGGATGTCTATTTTTCACATGTGAACCAGCCATAGTTAGGCAGTTGCTGCCTTTGATCAGTTGCTCTGCTGCATGGTAGTAGCAGTGACTTTTTTGCTATTTTCTCCAAGGTGAAACCTAGCTGAAATTCATCACCATGTTGAGTCCAGTTGTTCCCAGCCAGCTTTGCCCACATCTTGGTTTTCCCCAGTGTTACCAACTCCTAGTTTATGCAACTATTTTAATAGTGTATTTTGCTAGTCATGTGAAACAGCTGCCTGAGATTTTCTATGCTCCTGCAGTCACCTAGTATTTTTGCTATCTCAAATTATGTGCCTTGCTCATTTTTCTCTTCAGGACACTATAGGATGTTCTTTAGCTGATTTTTTTTAAAGAGCATTGGTAAACCAGTTTCATTTCTGTCAAATACTTCTGGGAATTTCTGAAAAAACGTATACAAGTCTCAGCTAAACACCTGGCACTGGCCCACTGCCCATTCAGCTGCCTGTTACTGACTTCTTCCGTTAGACAAGATCCCCCAGGCAGCAACTGCATGTGTCCCCTGGCTTCCACTTGGTGTCCTGAAGACCAACATCTAATGTTTAAAACATTTCAAGTCTTAGATAGAGCATAAAGTTTTTATAGGATACAAAACAGCAATCAGACGCAAGAAATTGAGTCATTCTTCTTTAAACTCTTATTTGTAATTATTTTGTAGTTTGTCTTATTGGAAATTAGAGACCCAGAGAGTGGAAACAGTGCTTCTTCTTCAACCACCCTAATGCATCTCACACATCTGTCTCATCATTTGCTCTGTATGAGATGTCCATGTATGAGCTCCCATAAAATGATGCATAATTTATACATGCAAATGGTCCTATGAAACAATATTATCTTTTAAACGTAAATCCACATTCAAGAGTAAAGTTTTTCAAAACCAGAAATAATTTACAGAATTGCTACATAATGTGGCATAATTATCATAATGTGGAAATGGAAATTCAGACAAACTTTCACATTGTTACTGAGAGGACTGTTCCTTGAAGACCTATATTTCTGGCTATCTGCATTCCAGGAATATTTTTATTATTATTTATTACCATCTCATGACGAAACGGCCCACTAGGTTAGATTTTTCCATGATAGAGTGTTTGACTAAAGAGTCAATAACTCTTGCAACAGAGAACACCCTTAGAAATTAGCTTATAAATTAGTTGACCAGAGTCTCAAAGTTCCCAAGGCCAATTCTTAGGGTTCAATCTCAGACTGTAATAGTGTTTTCTGCAGAACAGTGGCTTTAAGTAGCCAGATATTTTCACATTTATAATCTATTGGTGGAAAGCCTGGTCCTAAAGTAGGAGCAGCGGATGCATCTCTCCTTTCATGACAAGTTTGACACTCAGGAGATGATAAATTTATAGGAAAAAAATGGTTTTCTCCATTTATCTTTGGCTATCTATTCCCAGATGAAATTAGAGTAAATATATGAAAGACATTTCAAAATATACTGGAAAAAATTAAAGAAGAATATATTAAGAAACAAAACTTTAGCCAGTATCAATCTTTGACAACAAAGTTAACCATTTTAACTATACAGTATAAACATATTTACAAATAAAGTGTATGCATAGGGAAATGTTTCTTGCATTGTACACACTTTCCCCAGTGATGTTCTAGGCACTCATTTAAAATAGGTCATTGATTGAATTACAACTATAACCTTACTGTAAATAGTACAGTAGAAACTTTTCTAAAACAGAGCACGTGTACACATTGGTTGGTCGTCCAGTTGTACTGTTTCTTTTGTATGCATGTGTGTATGTCTATGTAATTTTAGATAGTTATAGAGAATAGATTTCGGGCAAGTAATTAGAAAGTAATGAGATTCTCTTTGTAGTAAAAAGGGAAATGATTAACTTTAATTGACATTTTAGTTGAACAGTAAAACTGTATAAGAATTTATCCTGCTCAGGGAAAAGATGTATTGTGTTTTGCAGCCTGAAAGAGTGCTTTCCTGAGTAAGCCAGTGTTGGTATTTACTGCAGAAATAGATTTGTTTTGGTAGACTCCTGTAGCCAGCTACCTACAGAGAAGGAAATCCTACTAGAGAGAATTCTAAATAGAATAGTTAAATAGTCTTTCATTTGGGTGAAGCATTCACATATGATATTCTTTTATATTCAGCATAATTATAAACATTTAGTTTTAATACACTTTCCAAAAAACTAATTATAAAAATTAACAAGAGAATTGTATATTCCTCATTTAAAAAGTTTCAGCCTATTCAAATCTGAGAAGTCCACTCTGAAATACCTGAAAATGAGATATGAAATGAATAAGAAAAGAAAATACAGCAGAATGTACCAGATGTATTTTATGTGTTGGACGTACATATATCTGTTAGCTTTTAGTGGCAGTCAGAGTGCAGTCTACATAATTTTATTCATAATAGATGCCTATGCATGATATAGTCACACATAAATATTATTTCTCTGAAGATTGAAATAGAAAGCAGGGAAACACAACACGGCACATATGCTGAATTACATTTAAGCAAGTGTGAATTATATAGTTAAATGATCTCTTCAAGGGGCTTCTTATCACTCTCTCACTGGGTCGTCTAAGGATTAATTAATTAAAGTTCCTAGGCTCTTTCAAGCTAAGAAACACTATATAAGTGCTTTGCATTATCTTGGTAACACGAGAGTGAGGCATAAGTGATTTGCAACCTCATAGGCTCTTTGAAATGTGTGTCTAGCCTGATTGACAGTTTTTTCTAACAGTGTCTTATGGATTGGAAGGTGCTTATGAAATTCGAAGACAAAATTTGCTCTATTAAAATCATGCTAATCTGCAAAAGCAATCTTTGTTCTATATATATGTAGAGAGAGGTTTCTCAAACTAGAAGGAAACTTTGGATATGATTTCGAAGGTAATATAATAAGGTAGAATTTTGACATCAATTATAACTTGTCTATTATCGTTTGATTGTCTCAGCTATTGCTCTCTTAATTAGTGCAACTAAAGTCTAGTTAATTTGCACAAAGGTAGCCATCCCATTTTATTAGCATGTTTCAGTTATGTATCACCGAAATAAGGTCCATTCTATAATGTAATATATTATGTCATTTAATAATTTATTTTACTTTTATTTCCATTTTTATTATAAATTCAGAGAGTACATGTGCAGGCTTGTTACAAAGGTATATTGTGTGATGCTGACGTTTAGTCTTCTATTGATCCCATCACCCAGGTAGGGAACCTTGAAACCAATAGGAAGATTTTCAGCCCCTGCCCCTCTCCCTCTGTCCTCACTTTGGAGTCCCCAGTGTCTAATGTTCTTATCTTTATTTCTGTGTGCACCCAAGTTTTAGTTCCTATTCATATGTGAGAATATTCTATATTTGATATTCCGTTTCTTCATTAATTTGCTTAGGTTAATGGCCTCCAGTTGCATCCATGTTTCTTCAAAGGACGTGATTTTTTCTTCTTATAGCTGTGTACAATTCCAGGGTTCATATGTACTACATTTTCTTCATCCCGTCCACCGTGGATGAGCTCCTAGGTTGACTCCATGTCTTCACTATGGTGATGAATATGAGAATTCAAGTGTCTTTTTGATAGCTTTAATGATTTATTTTCTATTGAGCATATACATAGTAATAGGATTGCTGGATGAAATGGTAGTTCTATTGTTAGTTCTTTTAGAAATCCCCAAACTGCTTTCCACTGTGACTGAACATTCTCACCACCAGTGTATGAGTTCCTTTTTCCCTGCAACCTTGCCCGCATATATTATTCTTATGATTATTATTTTGGCTTTTTAATAAAAATAGTCATTCTGACTGGTATCTTATTGTGAGTTTGATTTGGATTTCTCTGATGATCAGTGATGTTGAGCACTTTTGTTATGTTTCTTGGCCACTAGTATGTCTTAAGAAGGTATCTGAAATAAACATTCAATTATTTCCTGTACTAATACGTGAAATTCTGCCTGTCCTTCTCTCTTCTCCTACTACATGATTTTACATGGATAATCAGTCAAAAAATGTGATGTGCTGGTAACATTTTATTTCATACTTGTAAAATATTTTTCTTTTAAAAATACCACATTCTAATTTTTAATTTTTTTAATTCCTTGGAAGTGACAATGGGGACGGGGGAGTTTTAAAGCAATTAGTTCACAAGATGATTCCAATGTAAATGGTATATTATTCATCATAAAATTAATTTGTTTTTGAGTAAAATTTAAAAAATATATACAAATACAAAATAATATAAAAAATACCAACTAACCCCACTTAAAAATAACAGCTATTGATACATTCCCTGTTCTATTTACATGACCTCTGGTTGTAATTGGAATATATGCCCTCAGGTTTGTTTCCTTTCTTCCATTTCCAGAGGCACCATTATCATGAACTTGTTATTACCTTTGTATTTTTTAAATTTATTAAAATATTTATTTGTAAATAATACTGGTGCTTTGTAAATTTTTAATATTTATGTGAATATTATCAGGTGTGTATTATTTCGCATATTTTTTGTTAACATTCTTGGTGAGAGCTGCCATTATTGATGGCATAGTTCTCAGTCTACTGAATTCTCATGTTCCACGATGTGTTTATTGAAATGCTACAATGAAAAACCTTCCCTATGCCTCCGAATACACAGGTGTGAGAATTTCTAATGAATACATTAGAAGAATGGCTGGACTGCAGTGTGTGTACCATTTTAACTTTGAGGGGATGAAATATTCTCATTAGCCCCCTGCACTACCACTTTATTAATATTTTTCATCCATGCTAATTGGCTTAGCACTTGTCTTAGATTTCTCATTTTTAATGAAGTACTATTATGTTACATTGATTAGAACCAGCAAGTGTGTTAAATGTTCATTTTGTTTAATAATTATAGCTATTGTGAGGCCTCTATCAGTATGTGAGAAAAATAAAATGTTAACAGAATGATGACTTTAGTGGGGAGACAAATCTGAAAATCAGCTTCATTTTCCTGACACAGTTCCCACAAAACATCGATTCTGCTACTTTTTCAAGGAAGCATGCAGCAGAGTGAGTAATAATAAATCAATATGCACGAGTACATGGTGCCTAGGGATGGGTAGTTTCCTCCAATCTTGCCTGGTGATGGGAGAAGTATTTGACATAGTTTTTGTTTGTTTGTTTGTTTGTTTTGTATGTGGTCCACTTAATGACACTCCCAGATCATCATATGGTAGGTTTGGGGAAAATGAAGGAAATAATAGGTTAGGTATATGTAAATTATGTACTGGAAACAGCAGCTTAGCACACAGAGAGTTGTTAATTGGTCTGGCCACAGTGGTTTTGTCATTTCTCATATACCCTACAACTATTTATTTATGGGCTGTTTGCTAACGACTATTTTTTAAAAAATCTGTTTCAGCAGCAATGACCTAAAAAAATGCAACTACATATTTAATTAAAAACTATTCCCTATTAATAGTTTTAATTAATTAAACTAATTAATTAAATGATTAATTAAACTATTTAATTAATTAAACTATTTAATTAAATGATTTAATTACTTAAATTATTAATAAAAACAATTTCCCTTTCAATTAAATTATGGGTTGAAAAGTGTCATGGTGTAATCGTAAAGCCTTGTAGTCCATGTTGGGACCACAAGGCTAAAAGTGATATCCTGAAATCCAGAATATAGAGGATTGAGGGGAAAAACCAGCTGCTATTTCAGAAGGAAACACTTAGTTATATTAAGAAAACTATGCCTGAAGATGACATTTCAACAGGTTTAATATGTGAATTTGGAAAAAAATTAAGCATATAATTCTGCGATACTTGGCTTTTTATTTACATCACATTGCTATTTTTTAAAATCAATTGTGTATATTTTTTAATTTTAATTTTTCTGCAGTTAAGAAATATGCATGAGTAGTTGTTAGTATGTTAACTCCATTAACTCCCGAAGAAATTCCAAAAGCATTGATTAATGCCATTTAGACGCTTCAAACAGAAAATTAAATGAAAAAATGGTTTGAATTTTTCATCAATCATTGGAACCAAAATAAAGCTGTTGAAATCTTATTGTTCCAGAAATAAAACATTGAACAATGTGATAAATAGTTTTTCATGTTCAGTTAAAAAACTAAACATTGTCGATGACTTTTATTGGTGACAAGAAGCAGCAATTTTGGAAAAGCTTGCAAGTAACTTCATTTAAACGTCAATATAAAATTAAAAGATATGCATTTTCCAGAAAAGAACTATGGATAATTATTGTTAAGAAACAGATTAATTCACATAAATATGTTCCAGAATTATTATTCTGCCTACTATTTCTAATATTTAAATAACAATGTAAAGAAGTTATTTTTCTGTTTTGCATCAAGATATGTAATTGTGGTTTTAAATTTTTGAAAGCATTTGATTTTCAAAAATAGTTGGAAGATAACTATTTCATAGATCTATTGATATAGTAAAAACTATTTGACTATAAGGAAATAAATAATAAATTGATAAAACAATAAATTAAATAATAAATGATTTTATATATGTTAGTACTCTTTTATCCTCAAAAAACTTTCTATTGGGACAATAAAGGTTTTAGTCACCCTAATTTCAATAAATGTCACTAGAGAGTCCTGTGGATTGATGGAAAAAAATTACCATTCCTTACATTCTTGACTGCACTCAGTATTATTATTTTAATAGTTGCCAAGCTAATGAACAAAAGTTGGTACCCAATGTGGTTTTGATTTACGTCCCTGGATTACTAATGAGCTCAAGCATCTAGCCATTTTTCCTTGGTCATTTGACTTTATTCCGTTCTAAAAAGGATCTAACTATTTACCTGTACTGCTTTCTTCTACTGGGCTAGATTGTATATATGTTTTCTTGTATATTTGTAAGACTTATTTTGATTATTTTGGATGCTGGTATTTTTATTTATATTGTCTTAGTCATTTTCTGGAGTTTTATAAACACCCAAGATAATTTTTAGAATTTATGATCTGAAGATTTTCAAAAAGCTCACTCAGAAGTCATTTGTGGCCATAATGCTGACTTCAAATGAAAATATAATTTTGCCACTTTAGGAAAACATACTTTAAAGATACTAATTAGAAAGCACGGAAGTGCTCAATTCTATCTTTTTACTAAAAGTTGCATTTAAATAGTCATTTCAACAAAATCCTTTACCCTTAAGTAAGAATCAATTATTAAAATTGATTACCTGGCTCCTAGATGGTTTTCTAAATATTTCACAATTGTCATTTTGGCAATAATCACTTAGCATACTTGTGAGAATTACAGGTTCTCTAGGTCTCATTTCAGATTATTGTACCAAGATTTTGAAGGAAAATAGCTAGAAGTATCTAGATATATATTTTATGACCCACGAAATTATTTGGGGATGTTTATGAAACTCTGATCTGACACATAAGAGAACGTAAAACAGCAATGACAAAGAAACAAGCAAACAAACAAACAAACAAAAAACGAACCAAAAAAGAAAAAAAAAAAAACCACACAAAGAACATCAAGCTAGGAATCAGGAGTAAATACCTTATCTTTTCCTAACTCCAGCCTTCTCAAGTCATATGGCCCTATATTCTTTTTCATTCTTGGTAAATACTACTCCAACTATCTAGCACTTCGCGGTATTAATTAACCTGTTAGTTTGCAATTTAGCAAAATACATGAAACCTATTTCTGAATATTTTCTTTAGAAACATGTTTCTAGCTATACACCATGGGTCAGTTAATGCTATTTATGGTTATAAAATAGCAGTATTTAACAAAAATATTGGACCACTCTCACAAAATTACCTTCTGTAAATGTTCCACTGCTACTAAGATTACATTGACAATTCGGAGACTGTACTGACATTTTGAATATCATATATTCAAGGAAGATTGGAAAGTGTCTTCATATGTCATTGTCTACAATGATAAGACTTAATACTTGTATTAACTTCCAAATTTTCCTGTGTTAAAGCAGGTGTGCAGGTATTGGATGACAGGTAGGCCACTGAAGCATAACTGTGGATAAAGTTGCAAAAGTTTTGGCGAAATTGCACATAACAACATCTCCACAGAAAATTTAGATTTTGGCTCAGCTAGGAGATGTTGAAGAAAATGACTTTTTTTAATTCTTAATGATGATTCCCCAGCTGGTTCTTAAAGGGAGATAGCAAAATATTGTGGAAAGAGGTAGTTTTGTAATCTGAAATTAGACTTTAAGAGAAGTTAATTATTTTGAGACTCAAATTTCAGATGTATGAAGTGGGGTCCAAAATATCTAGGACCTGTGTGTGTAGTTGTAAGGATCATATTATAACAATTGATTCTATTTGCCTTGTACTTATCCGTAAAAAAAGACATCATTTAATTGTGTTACTTCGTATAGCTTTGTGTGGGCATTTTTAAGGGACATTTATCTCATGATAAATAAAATAGTAATACTGGCAGATAATAGTACTTACTCCAACATTGACATTGCAGAGCTCCAGCTGTTCTGTAAAGAAACTGACATGAATTCAAAAAACAGTGGATGATTGAAGGTTACTTAGTGGCCATTCTTTATTTACTAAGACTATGTAATTCTCGGAGAGGACACACAACCTGTGAAGAGTTGGATGTAAATGATGAAGAGTCATTGAGAAAAGGCTGCCTCAAGGATCATCCTCTACATTCCTAGCTTGAAATACAGGGTATTTGGTGCTGCGAATTTCTGAAATAGTGGAATACTGTACGAGGAAACATGTTTTGGGCATGAAATGAAGGTCTGGTTTTGGTATGTGGAGATGTAAGGCATGCAGTTGGATATGCCAAGTCTGAAGGCAGAACAAAGATCTGGCCGGAAGTTGGGAATTTCTTAATGGTCAGCATAGAAAGGGTGTTTTAGCCTTGAGAAAACCCAAGAGGATCCATGACTGAAATCTGAACAACTTCAACACCTGTAGATTTAGTAAAGATGCCAACAAAATACACACCAAGTTCATATTAAAATTAATAGGAAAAGACAAACTACTTAGTGAGAGCTATTCAGGAAACTAGCACTAGGTAGCTATTAGGTAGCAAATTTGGGAAAAAATAAAATGTATAAAGAATCTTTGATCAGGTTTCCAAATATACAAAATAAAAACCACTTACATGTTAGAAGACAATATACAAAATGATATTATGTTAATGGTACTATTTAATGCTAATAGACAAAAATGAAAATTATTGTGAATTAAATCAACAGACAAGGTATTTTCTATCACTGTCTTTTCTTCTCAATTTGTGTGTTGTTTTAATTCACTAAGCAATGACTCCTCTTAATTCCACTACTTTTTATTTAACACTACATTTGTTTTTCATATGTGCAATATTACACTGTCCAATAGAGAGGAAATGCAGAATTTGGGCTATTATATCAGAAACACCTTTGCTTTTCAGATTTGGGCGTCTGGAATGTGTTTAATTTAAATATTTTCATCAGGCCTCGATTTTTCAGATTTTGGTAATCACTTTTCCAAAATAAACAATGTCTGACCGTGATGACTACAATAAAAATAAAATTATGCTGGATTTTAAGAAAATTATGTAAATTTGATGCTTTTTGGGGGGTGTTGGGACAGTGGAGACAATGTTTTACTCCTGTGGCCCGGGCTGGAGTGCAGTTGTGCAATCTTGGCTCACTGCAACCTCTGCCTCCTGGCTTCAACCGATTCTCCTGCCTCAGCCTCCCGAGTAGCTGGGATTACAGGCACCTGCCACCACACCCAGCTAATTTTTGAATATTTAGTAGAGATGGGGTTTCACCATGTTGACCACGTTGGTCTTGAACTTCTGACACCTGGTAATCCACCAGTCTTGGCCTCCCAAAATGTGGGGATTACAGGTGTGAGCCATCCTGCCCGGCCTTCAAATTATGTTCTCATACCCACTCACACAATTTATTGTAACTATCTACATGTTCTCCTCAGGTGGGGGAAAAACAGTATCAGAGTTCTTGAAGAATTTATGAAAGAGAGAATGGCAATACTACACAAGGTTTTAACCTATTCATAATACTGCATTTAGTGAATAAAAACATTACCTTTAAAATCCTACTAAAGTATTGAGTAAATAAATAAAATATATTATTTCAATAACTCTAAAATATGTGTCCATGAAGAAAATAGAGGGAGGCTTCAAAAACATAAACACATAAGTGAGGCCAGGCATGGTGGCCTGCATCTGTAAGCCCAGCATTTTGGCAGGACAAGGTGGGTGGATCACTTGAGGTCAGGAGTGGGAGATCAGCCTGGCATATATGATGAAACCCAGTCTTAACTAAAAATACAAAAATTAGCTGGACATGGTGGTATGTGCCTGTAATCCCAGCTCCACTTGAGGAGCTACCATTTGAGGCTCGGTTTGGGCTCAGCCACGGCCCTCTCGCCCTCCACACGGATGTCCCCCCGAGGCCCATCTCTATGTCCTCACAAAATGGCTCTCCGAGGCCTATCGTTTTCTGTTACAGGAGGCTGAGGCAGGGGAATCGCTTGAAGCTGGCAGGCGGAGGTTGAGGTGAGCCAAGATCCTGCCACTTCACTCCAGCCTGGGTGACAGAGCAAGACTCCTTCTAAACACACACACACACACACACACACACACACACACACACACACACACACATGCACGCACACAGAAACACACAAAACTAACAAATGAAAATAAAAAATTTGTACTAGAAAAAGTACTCACAGTCAAACTCACATATCTAACAGAAAATAATGTCATTTAAAACAAATTTCCACAAGAGACAAATAAGAAAACAAATTTATCAGCTTGCATATAAAGTTCAAATAATAAACTGAAGAGAACCACAGGGTGAGAAAATAAAAACGTACAATTAAGTACCCTAAAAGAAGCTGAAAGTCACTCAAAAATGTTCTGGATTCTATGGCTCTACATTGCAAACATGACCACAAAATTTGCCAGGAGTAGAACAATCAAAATGTATCCTAAAACTCAGTATACACTTCAATTCTCACATAAGAATTGTAATGGAAAATGGACGCGTCTGCAGCATTTCCATATGAATCAGAACAAACACTGTTTCTTTGTACTCATTGTTTCACTATTCTAAGAAAATAACTTCCATATTAATATTAGGGGATGTGAAAAAGCAGGTCTTCATCATGATAAGTAACACTGGGTGTCCAAACCACTACTCAGATAGGCCTTAAATCCCAGCCAGTTCCCCTCCCTGGACAAACAGCAAAGGTCCCAGCCATTGTGCAATCTCTTTACATTTCCTCCCCTGTGAGCCCAGTGTGGTCTTCCAGATTCCCTGTGCAGGGGCCTCTCTTGTCCCTGGGGAGCAGGGCAGTGTGAGTGACGATGGCAGAGGGGAGAAAGCATGTCAGGGGACCCTCGGGTCATTGTAACAGAAAACGATGGGCCTCAGAGAGCCATTTTGGGAGGACATCTGCCTCGGGGGGACATCTGCCCGGAGGGCGAGAGGGCCCTGGCTGAGCCCAAACTGAGTCTCAAGTGGTAGCCAGCCTCAGGGCAGGGAAGGGAGCCCTCTAAGTTTGATGAGACAGCTACCCCTTGAGACTTGCTTCTCACCCTCCGACCTTAGACACTTATGCCTCTTAGGTGACTTAAGGTGCCCCAATCCTGCAATGAGGATGTTACAGTTCCCTGATGGTCATTTCTCCAACAGCCCATGGATGGCGTGGGATTGCTCACTGCAGTCACCTCCCTGAGGCTTGGATTCTCCACGTGGGGCACAACTCCAGGAATCAAAGGCCTCTCAGTCCCCAGCCCTAGACCACTCAACTGGCCTCCTCTCTGTTCCCTCTCTAATGGCCTCCCTCTCTGGGGAAGTACTGCAGGGGATTGAGCCTGGCACACGTGGACTGTGAGCCCTTTGGAATTGTGGGCATGGAAGAGCAACACCCTAACTGGCATCCTGAGTATGGCAGGCTCTGGCTGATGATCTGGGGTACTGCAGAAGTGGGTACAGGACAGGTCAGGTCATGGCTCAAAGTCAGTTCCCCAGAGGCCAAGGCAAGGTTCTTTCCCATGATGTCCCACTGTGGCACCCATCTCAGGAATCCTGCCAGAACCTGGGCAGTCATGGTCAGCCAACCGACCGTAGAAGCTCAGGTAGAAAGTGTAGCGCCTGCAGCTGGAGGCTTGACCTTCATGATCCCACAACCACTGGACTGCAGTGGAATGAGACATCCTGTATCCTGGAAAGAGAGAAGTCAGAAAGGTTCATGACAGACCTACCCTCCCACACATCAGCTTCCCTACCATGCTGGGAGGCACCCCTTACTGAGGAGTCCAAGGCAATACTCCTGAACGATCACTTCATTGTGGAAATAAAGGTTGTGACAAAAGGAAAACTTCGTCCTACCGTCGGTACCTGGGATGGCTGAGTTCCTCCCCTTACCTGGCCAAGATGGAGAAAGAAGACGAACTCAAAAGACCATTTCATGTAGCTGGGCTGAGGTGACCTGCTAGCTGGAGTGAAGCATGTATTTCCCCTTCCTAGCTCTCCCGCTGAGACACCCCGGGTCCGAGGGGGATCTCACCCTGACCCAGACAACGGACCCCTCCCGCAGACCCAGGCTCCTTAGCCTGACCTGCAAATCCATCATGTAGCTTAGCAGGTCTGACTTCATCATCGTTTGTGATCCCGGCCAACCAACACCTGGGTGTGACGCACAATCTGCCTCTGGTCAAGGAGCCACCAGATGATTAGGTGAGCGTGCAGGTGTGTCCAGAATTGGTGGGTTCTTGATCTCACTGACTTCAAGAATGAAGCCGCGGACCCTCACGGTAAGTGTTACAGCTCTTAAGGTGGCGCGTCTGGAGTTTGTTCCTCCTGATGTTCGGATGTGTTCGGAGTTTCTTCCTTCTAGTGGCTTCGTGGTCTCGCTGGCTCAGGAGTGAAGCTGCAGACCTTTGCGGTGAGTGTTACAGCTCTTAAGGCAGCGCGTCTGGAGTTGTTCATTCCTCCCAGTGGGCTCTTGGTCTCGCTGGCTCAGGAGTGAAGCTGCAGACCTTCGCGGTGAGTGTTACAGCTCATAAAAGCAAGTGTGGACCCAAAGAGTGAGCAGTAGCAAGATTTATTGCAAAGAATGAAAGAACAAAGCTGCCACAGTGTGGAAAGGGACCCGAGAGGGTTGCCAATGCTGGCTTGGGCAGCCTGCTTTTATTGTCTTATCTGGCCCCATCCACATCCTGCTGATTGGTAGGGCCGAGTGGCCTCTTTTGACAGAGCACTGATTGGTGCGTTTACAATCCCTGAGCTAGATACAAAGGTTCTCCATGTCCCCATCAGATTAGTTAGATACAGAGTATGGACACAAAGGTTCTCCAAGGCCCTACCAGAGTAGCTAGATACAGAGTGTTGATTGGTGCATTCACAAACCTTGAGCTAAACACAGGGTGCTGATTGGTGTGTTTACAAACCTTGAGCTAGATACAGAGTGCCAATTGGTGTATTTACAATCCCTCAGCTAGACATAAAGGTTCTCCAAGGCCCCACCAGAGCAGCTAGATACAGAGTGTCAGTTGGTGCACTCACAAACCCTGAGCTAGACACAGGGTGCTGATTGGTGTGTGTACAAACCTTGAGTTAGATACAGAGTGTCGATTGGTGTATTTACAATCCCTGAGCTATATATAAAGGTTCTCCATGTCCCCACCAGACTCAGGAGCCTAGCAGGCTTCACCCAGTGGATCCCGCACTGGGGCTGCAGGTGGAGCTGCCTACCAGTCCCACGCCATGCGCTCGCACTCCTCAGACCTTGGGTGGTCGATGAGACTGGGCGCCGTGGAGTAGGGGGCGGCGCTCCTCAGGGAGGCTCGGGCCGCACAGGAGCCCACGGAGGGGGTGGGGGGCTCAGGCATGGAGGGCTGCCGGTATGGACCCCTGCCCCGCGGAAAGGCAGCTAAGGCCCGGCGAGAAATTGAGCACAGCGCCGGTGGGCTGGTACTGCTGGAGGACCCAGTACACCCTCCGCAGCCGCTGGCCCGGGTGCTAAGCCCCTGATTGCACGCGGCTGGCAGGGCCGGCAGGCTGCTCCGAGGGCAGGGCCCGCCAAGCCCACGCCCACCTGGAACTCCAGCTGGCCCGCAAGCGCCGCGCGCAGCCCGGGTTCCCGCTCGCGCCTCTCCCTCCATATCTCCCTGCAAGCTGAGGGAGCCGGCTACGGCCTTGGCCAGCCCAGAAAGGGGCTCCCACAGTGCAGTGGTGGGCCAAAGGGCTCCTCAAGTGCCGCCAAAGTGGGAGCCCAGGCAGAGGAGGCACGGAGAGCGAGCGAGGGCTGTGAGGACTGCCAGCACGCTGTCACCTCTCACAGAGAAACACCCTGCAACTTTGCAAGAGCACGGAGAGTGTGGGGCAGGGCTACCCCGCAGGCCTTTGGTCTGGCACCCTCCCTTCCTGGTCCTCTGTCTGGTGTTGGGGGGCACCTTCGCAGCTGTGGTGGTCTTGGCGGCAGGTGGAGGCAGGCCAAGACAGCCTGCTCTGACCAGGGACAGGCACAGAAAAAGTGGGGAGGGGATTGCCGGCGGGGTGTTGTGGTGTGAGGCAGCTACTTGCTCAGGGTTCCTGAGCTGCGGGAGGCCCTCATGTGCTGGGTGCTGGACAGGCTCTGCTGCTGTCCGTGTGTGCGCTGTCCTCTTCTCCTGGTCTCACTGAGGGGTGGGCGTGTCCACCCGAGGGAACCGCTGTGGGTAGAAGTAGCTGCAGGGCTGTGCCTGGCTCTCTCCATGAGACTCTAGTGGTTTCACGGGAGGTTGTATATGCTCAGGGCCTAAACATCCTTGGATGCAGCGCCGGCAGAGGGAAGAAATCGTGTCTGGGGAGCTGGTGCCTGCCTTGCAGAGGACAGCAGCCCCGTGCACGGTGAACCCGAGTATTGAGCACCTTGTGTTTCTAGGATAAGCCTGCTGGACACAGGTACCGGGAGCAGGGGTATTTCCATGGCTGGCCTGGGCGCGCAGATTCCCCTTCCTCCAGGGATTTTCCCAGTGAAATGTGTCCTTCAACTTTCTGCTGTTTATGAAGGGTCCTTTGAGGTGCTATTCTCCCTTGTGAGTGCTGTGCTTGGCTTCCTGTCCCTATAACGTGCCCTCAGGGTGCCCTCAATTAAGTTGCCCTTCTATCTGCACGAATCTGTCCTTGGTTCCCCTCGTTGTCCCCCATGTCCTGAATCCTGGCTGAGCCCCGGTGCCTTCCACCTTGTTTCCCCCAACCCCGCTCCTGAGAGCTCGGCGCCCACCCACTGCTGTCAGCCATCCCGAATGGGCAGCTGCAAGGATATGGCTCTGGCCCAGAAGCCGTGGATGCGCTGCAGCCTGGGACATTGACTGGAGCCCAGCTCCAAGTGAAGGACTTCCAGCGAGTTGGTTGCTGGCCGGGGCGTCCTGGGGCCAGGGCCAAGCTGTGCCTGCGGGTCCTCCTGCTGCCGCTCCACATTGGCCTCCTCCTTGGCCACCACCTCTATCTCTGTCATGATGTCGTCCCCCACTAGCCACTAGCATGCCTCCTCCCCCAGGGTTGCCTCCCTGCTCTGCGCACAGGCTGCCCTCTCCTGCAGCACCTCCCCCTTAACATGGTGCCCTCCTTGAGGCTCCCACAGACTAAGGCCTACACTGCCCATCTCATGTCCTTGGCACCCCTAGACTCTAGAGGAAGCTCCCGGAAGGGCCCCTGGGCCTTGCCCTTCTGAGAAACATGTGCCACACCCACGTGGATACAGGGTTCCTGGGGAGCCCCGCAGGGCCCACAGCCCGCCACACTCACCATGGGGCCCAGATACCCAGCAGGGTTAGCTGTACACAGTAGCCCTGGAGTCGGAGGCCGAGGCCCTGGGCTTCCAGAGCCTCACTGGCAGGCACGACGGCCACTGCTGCGCTTGCGGGAGGATCTGTGCCAGCGAGGCAGTGCACACGGGTTATCGCATTGGCGACCATGGCGGCTGGCCTCCCGTGTGCCCAAGGGCACAGGATGAGAGGTCCTTTGGAACGCCCCTGTGAGTACAGCATCCTCAGGGAGGAAGCATGGAACTCGGAGTCTGTGTTTGCCTAGACCTGATAGAGTCCTTGTGGGGTTTCAGCTTCTGGTGCAGACGAATTCCACCCCAGCAACTTACCCGTCGACTTTTCTCCCAGGCACCCGCCCTGCCCCACTCCCCTCCAAGCCACCGCAGCTGCGGCGTCCTCGCCTGGTTCTTCTCTCTCCCCTCTGGATCTGCAGTATTTAGTACCATCAGCCTAACCTGCCTAATGAAGTGAGATGTTTCATGTGTTCCCTGTGGGTTAATGTCTTGCCACACTCAGGATGCCAGTTAGGGTGTAGGTCTTCTATGCCCACAATGCCAAAGGGCTTACAGTCCGCGTGTGTCGGAATCCTCCGCCGCCAGGCACAAGCAGCTTCTCAGAGGAGGCTTACCGCGGGAGGATGGAGCTGCCTGCCAACTAGGGGCAGGGTGCCTGGTAAGACGCCTACAGTCCTCGCAATAACTGGTCGACGCCCCCCGCCCTCGCAATGATTGGCCGCTGGAGGTAGGCGAGATTTCCGGGCACGGCTTCTGGCGTCCTTCCCCCTCAGGCCAGTTCCAGCTGTCCTTCCCGCAGTTGGCCCCGTGGTGTCCCAAAGCCGGATGCATACGACATGAGAGCCGGGCGACCCTGAGGCTGTTTGTCCTGCTGAAAAGCACGTGTATTTTCTGTTTCTCTGGACACGTTGGTCTCTTGATAAGAACAGAAAGAAAAGTTTTGCGATTTTATCTGTAAAAGGGGATGGGTTTTCCATGTGAGGGTGTTGAATTATAGGAGGAGACAGTGGGGAGAGAACTCCTTAGTGCTGTTAAGAAACTCATTTTTGTTAAACTCATTGATTTTCTTGAGGATTCTACCTTTAACTGTCGGATATGTCCGACATGTGGGCAAGTTGTGGGAGATGGTGCTAAGGCGCCATGTGCACTTTTTATTCCAGAGGGTTTTCTCTGTGAATGTGGTCATTATTCAAAATACAGGCAATATACTTAACCAAGGCTATTAAAAACTTGTACTTTTAGTCAGCGCATGTCACATGTCTGATTTGCTTGACGGGAATTACCAGATTTTGACATAAATTGTATTACGTTAGTTTATGTAGAAGTCTGGGGCCGTAAATAATCTCAGTTTCAGTTTGCCTCTGTAAAGCCTGTAATTGTCTCCTTCGTTGCATGACAGTATTTGAAACATGTTTCATGTGTCCCGGGCACCATAAATAATTTAAACCGAATAAGTAGGTGTAATCCAGACAAATGGAGTTAGATAGCCTAAAACGGGAACAAAATAGATGCGCTTAAGTTATTCCATTAACCCGGCACACGGACTTCGTCCTGTAATCCTAGCATTTTGGGAAGTGGAGGTAGGAGGATGGCTTCAGGTCAGGAGTTGGAGACCAGCCTGGGTAACATAATGGACTCCTTTAATCTATTGCCATTTTCGCATCGGGGACTGGTTTAGTGGAAGCCAGTTTTTCCTCAGACAAGGGTTGCGCAGGGGAAGAAGGCGGCGAGGTGGACACGTTTGGGAGTGGGGACTGGCGGCAGGTCTCCGAGGGGCACGTGGTGGGGCGGGTCTTCCGGTAGGAGCAATGTGACAGAGGCCAGGTGGGGCAGTGAGGCTGTCACGGGGACAGGGAGGGCCAGCGAGGGAGTAGGGAGGATGGTTTCCGGATAAAACTGTACCACCTCAGGTCATCCTCAGGCGTTACATTCTCCACAGACAGGTATTACAGGTCATCCTCCGGCATCACAATCAGGCCACAGATAGGTATGGGTTGAAGGCCAGGGTTTGGGGATCTTTGACCTATTGTATATTTCAAATCACTTAAAGATGGTAAGATATTTTAAGTGTTCTCCCCCAAGAACATTTTAATTACCTTGATTTAATCTTTTATCCACATATCCCGCTGGGCGTGGTGGTTCACCCTTGAAATGCCATCACTCTAATAGTCCCAAGCCAGCAAATCACTTGAACCCAGGATTTGGAGACTGGCTTGGGCAATATGGGGAAACGCATGTCAATTTAAAAAAAAACACAAAAAATTTCCCAGCTCTGGTAAAAAGCCCCGGTAGTACCAGCTACTTGGGAAGCTGAGATATGGGAAGATCAGTTGAGGCTGGGTGGAGGAGGCGGCAATGAGCAGTGCATTTTGGCAACAGGGGATATACATCTCAAGAAAGAAAATACACAAAACCTCACACTGTACCTCATAAATATATAGTTTTCAAATAAAATCATTTAAATGGGGCACTCCTTCACATTACAACTTAGGAAAATTACAATAGCTTTTCTTATCTAAGTTTTAGAAATGAGATTTTGTCAGGTCCATATTAAAATGCAGCATTTATCCATGAAGTCAGTGCCCCCTTTGCTCTGTATGTTAGAAATTTTACATATTTATTTATTTCTTTTTCTTTTTTTTCTTTTATTATTATACTTTAAGTTTTAGGGTACATGTGCACATTGTGCAGGTTAGTTACATATGTATACATGTGCCACGCTGGTGCACTGCACCCACTAACTGGTGATCTAGCATTAGGTATATCTCCCAATGCTATCCCTCTCCCCTCCCCCTACCCCACAACAGTCCCCAGAATGTGATGTTCCCCCTTCCTGTGTCCATGTGATCTCATTGTTCAGTTCCCACCTGTGAGTGAGAATATGCGGTGTTTGGTTTTTTGTTCTTGCGATAGTTTACTGAGAATGATGATTTCCAATTTCATCCATGTCCCTACAAAGGACATGAACTCATCATTTTTTTGGCTGCATAGTATTCCATGGTGTATATGTGCCACATTTTCTTAATCCAGTCTATCATTGTTGGACATTTGGGTTGGATCCAAGTCTTTGCTATTATGAATAGTGCCGCAGTAAACATACGTGTGCATGTGTCTTTATAGCAGCATGATTTATAGTCCTTTGTGTATATACCTAGTAATGGGATGGCTGGGTCAAATGGTATTTCTAGTTCTAGATCCCTGAGGAATCGCCACACTGACTTCCACAATGGTTGAACTAGTTTACAGTCCCACCAACAGTGTAAAAGTGTTCCTATTTCTCCACATCCTGTCCAGCACCTGTTGTTTCCTGACTTTTTAATGATTGCCATTCTAATGGTGTGAGATGGTATCTCATTGTGGTTTTGATTTGCATTGCTCTGATGGCCAGCGATGATGAGCATTTTCTCATGTGTTTTTTCGCTGCATAAATGTCTTCTTTTGAGAACTGTCTGTTCATGTCCTTTGCCCACTTTTGGATGGGGTTGTTTGTTTTTTTCTTGTAAATGTCTTTGAGTTCATTGTAGATTCTGGATATTAGCCCTTTGTCGGATGAGTAGGTTGCAAAAATTTTCTCCCATTTTGTAGGTTGCTTGTTCACTCTGATGGTAGTTTCTTTTGCTGTACAGAAGCTCTTTAGTTTAATTAGATCCCATTTGTCAATTTTGTCTTGTGTTGCCATTGCTTTTGGTGTTTTAGACATGAAGTCCTTGCCCATGCCTATGTCCTGAATGGTATTGCCTAGGTTTTCTTCTAGGGTTTTTATGGTTTTAGGTCTAACGTTTAAGTCTTTAATCCATCTTGAATTGATTTTTGTATTTAAAGTAAGAAGTACTAAAAAAGATGTCAGGCTCTGAAAGGGAATTTCACTTGAGTTTTCAACACGGTACGTAATAAAATTTTATCTTTTTAGCTTATTTATTTTTATCTAAATATAGATTTTTTCTTTGACCATTTGCAGCACAATGGTAGAAGCAGATCATCCGGGCAAGCTTTTCATTGGTGGCCTCAATAGGGAAACCAATGAAAAGATGCTTAAAGCAGTATTTGAGAAACATGGTCCCATATCAGAAGGTAACCCTTAAAACCGTGTGTGCGTGTGTGTGTGTGTGTGTGTGTGTGTGTGTATTTTCATATGTATATTTCAATATGTATATTTAAAATATGTCTGTTATATATATGTTTTGAAAAAACATGTTTTTTCAAAGTTCATTGTATACCTACATTAAAATGCCTTATTGTTTTTAAACTCTTATTTTGAAGTTATCTATTTGATATTTGGAAAATTCTCATAGTAGCAGGTTAAGGATCTGTGGTAAGGATCACCTACTACTTAGAAACGAAAATAAGGAAAACTAAACGTGTTGTGGAGTTAGGGAACAAACTGGAACAAAATAGGCTGACTATAGGGGTGACCAGTATCAAGTATAATACTAGTGATGGGAAATGCAATTATTTTTGATTTGATGTAACTTTTAGATGGTTAGTACCTTGACGAGTCCATTATATCAATGTAAAATGTTTTCATATATTTTAGTTCTTTTGATAAAGGATCGAACCAGCAAATCCAGAGGCTTTGCATTTATTACTTTTGAGAACCCTGCAGATGCTAAGAATACTGCCAAAGATATGAATGGAGAGGTAGAGTCCCTCATTAATAATATTCTAACTCTCTTCTTCAGTTAACAGTATTTCTAGGTCTTTTTAGAATTACATAACTTTTGAAGATAGTAGAATGCCATATGAAGACATCCTCTTCTTTGTGCCATATACATTCAACTGTAGTTGGAAGGGTATTGGAATTAACCTTATATAAATTAATATATGGTAACCTTTTTCTATGTTTGTATTTCAATATGAGTGTAAATAGATCTTCAAAGGTTTTGAAGAGCTTTAAAACTTATAAGGGACCCTCATGTACATGAAAGGAATAAGTCAACCTTTATTACATGCCATTAACGCAATTACTTCCAATTCATGGAAATACTTCTAGAGCACAGACAAACTGTGGATAGACATCTAGACAGACTCACAAGAAGGAAAGATTCTCTCCCATTTTCTGAAAATATATTTTTGAGAAAGTGGGTTTAAATAAGACCTTTACATTTAAGGAAGTGTTAAGTACTTGAAAATAGAAAAAAATAGGAGAACATTGAAGTTGGATAACACAAGAAGTAACTGGCATTTTTTCCCCATCCTTGCTCTTTTCTCCTGAGGACGTTTTTTTCCTGTCACCAGAGTGATGTATGTAACATGAATACCTAATTACTCATTTCCCCAGTGTGTTTGAGGATTTGTTTTGATCCAAACATTGGTCTGTTGTCCTATTGAGTCTTAAATCTACGGATTGTGTATTTACTAAAGCTTTAAACTTTTATGTAATTCTGTTAACTGTTGAATTCCTTTACATTGTGTCAAGTTCATTCCATTCTGGGCCCTTCAGAACTTTTTTGCTTTATAACATGATCCTAATCAGGCTGGGCTTGGTGGGAGCAGTGTGATATTAGTCCTTTTAAGAAATTCATTTTTGTTAAACTCATTGATTTTTCTTGAGGATTCTACCTTTAACTGTCGGACATGTCTGAAATTTGGGCAAGTTGTGGGAGATGGTGCTAAGGCGCCATTGTATTTATGTGCACTTTTTATTAAAGCCTGTAATCCCAGCACTTTGGGAGGCCAAGGCAGGCATATCATGATGTCAGGAGAATGAAACCATCATGGCCAACATGGTGAAACCCTGCCTCTACTAAAATACAAAAAATCCACCGGGAGTGGTGGTGTGTGCCTGTAGCTGCAGCTACTTGGTAGGCCGAGGCAGGGGAATCAGTTGAACCTGTGAGGCGGAGGTTGTAGTGAGCTGAGATCATGCCACTGTCCTTCAGGCTGGCAACAGAGCAAGACTCTATAGCAAAAAAATATAGCAAATTAAAAAAATGATAAATAACATTATCTCAATCTGTTTTTAGCCTCTGTTCCTCTTTATGCTATCCCCAAAATGCTTTTTTGGACTTCTTAAGAATTATCCTTCCCCGTGTGTGTCTCAAAAATATCAATTTATGTTTCAAAAACCACTTAGATTTCATATTTTCTTCCTCATTGCGTATTGTAGGTATTTTGTACTTGCTGTACCATGTATGAATCTATTGATTGTGAAATTGTATATAGTGCATATTTAAGTCTTCCTAGTTGCTTTTATTTCTGTTACATCTAGCACATTTCCTGGCACATAGCAGAAAGCACATTTTTATTCACTCTTATAAATTAGTATTTCAAGCTGTGGTAGAAACCAAGAGTAGCTTTTGGTTCATGGCTTTGTGGTAACTCTGGAGATAATTTTGACTTCTGTATAGTAATCTATGATAATTTCCTTTTTCCCCCTAGTTTTCAAGCAAAAGAGCAGGTAATTTGTGTAGAGTTTTTGTCTGTTTGTTTTTTAAGACGGAGTCTCACTGTGTCAACAGGCTGGATTGCAGTGGGTCGATCTTGGCTCACTGCAACCTCTGCCTCCTGGGTTCAACTGATTCTCCTGCCTACAGGCCACGCCACCATGCCCACCTAATTTTGCTACTTTGAGCGAGAGAGGGTTTCACCCTGTTGGCCAGGATGGTCTCTATCTCTTCCTCTCATGAACCACCTGCCTCGGCCTCCCAAAGTGTTGGGATTACTGGTGTGAGACACCACACCCAGCCAATGTTATTTCTAAACTACTTAATCTCACATATTTTGTTGTGTAAAAATAAATACGAATGTTATGTGCACATAAATGTTGAGAAGGCCAATAAAGGAGGTTCTTAGATTTTCAAGGTGAATAAAGAGTTTAAGGAATTTTGGATGACTTTGGAACACTGGGGAGGAAGCAGCCATGAGCAAATCTGGGCAAATATTTTGGGCCCAGAAATAAAAAAAGAAGTTTCAAGGTAGAAACAATGGGCGACGTGGCTGCAAGAGGTCTTGTAAGGGATTTAAGATCTTCCCCCAAATAACAGAATCCATGTAATTTTTAAATCGAGTTACTAGCTGAACTGTAAATCAATAATTAAGATTGTTCTAGGATGTTTAAACATTAACACAATATCCTTAGTGTAAGGTTGGAAATTATTTGAGGAGAGAATTTAGTACTAAGCAACATGATATGAGCAGTAGGATTGAATAGAAGTAATATTTTTGAGAAGGACAATTGTAAGATTGCAGACTGAACAGAAGAAAGCAAGACAAGAAACAGAAGTTTTCAGCAAAGAAAGTAAGCAGAACAAATTAAAATTCTTACTTAGTCCTCCATCCTAATATGGAGGAAATTAAAAACTGACATTTTCAATTTTACATTTCATAAGTAGAGTATTGGTGAAGTCAGGTATTTATTGACTTCAGGATACCCAAGCCAACACATTTCCATTGGAAAATTAGCTAGTGAACATATCATAGGTGAAAGGCTGACCTTTAAGGAATAGCACTGTGAAGAGTATATTAAAGGATAATTTTTTCTATTTTGAAACAGCAACGATGTTGTAATGACCCCTTTAATAGTGTTGTTTATTGCAGTAAAAGTAAATCTTGGCTATCATTAGAAAGTTTTCACCAGTACATTTTAATTTGTCAACATTTAAGATAGAGCCAACCACTTAGAGAGAAAGGAGAACTTTCATGTAAAAGTTTAGCATGCAGTCGTTCAAAGGTAGCAGTATTTGTGTTTGTGAGGTAGATTGAACTATGTGGGAAAATTTACCTTCCTCAGCTGAGAAAGGACAATGTATGTAAACTTTAAAATTGTGAAGATTTGGTGGTTTTACATGTTTTCCCTATGTCATTTGTAGTCATCAGTAATTCATATGAAAAGGAAAATAGTAACTAAGTAGTTCTTAACCATTACAAATGAACTTTTACCTAAGAATTAATGTTTGCCTTCAGCTTCGTTAGAAGAACTGGCCTTGTGGGAGCCATGGGATTATCCAAAGCCATAAGAAATATTCACAGTGTCATGACTGTCTAGTAATTTAGGAAACAAAGAATGGAGTCATAGAAGAAATAATTTTTAAAAGTTGTTTGAGAGAAGAGAAAATAGTGTTTCAGATTAGGTGTTCTTTACATAATGTTCCAACATTTTAATGTTAAAGGTCCCGTATCATATGGAAGAGGGAATTAGGGAGGTCCTCCACTCAGAGAGCCAATCTCTTCCTGGAGAAATGACCATATGTCTCTAAGAGATGACGGTTATGCAGCTAAGGATGGGTAAAGGAAAAAATTTTAAAAAGTTGATTATTTTTGTTTTGATGATGAAATAAACATAACAAAATTAATTATTATAAGGTAAACAGTTAAGTGACATTTAATACATTCTATGTCATGCAACAACTACCTCCATCGAGTTCCAAAACATTTTCATGACGCCAAAATAAAACTCCAACTACCAGTTAAGCAGTTCCTTCCATTTTCTCCCTTCCCTCAGCTGCTAGCAAACACCAGTCAGTGTTCTGCCTCTGAACTTACTGTTGTGGACATTTAATGTTAATGGGCTCAAACACTACACGACTTTTTGTATCTCTCTCCTTTCCTTTTCCATGATGTCCTGAAGGTTCATTTACATCATAGCACTTCACTCCTTCCACAAGCTGTTAACTCATTATTTTATTTGGGTTGTTTCCACCGCAGTATTTCTATGCACGCATATTTGTTTGAGTACACGTATTCAATTCTGGGTGTATATGAGTGGAATTGCTTGGTAGTATGATAATTATATTGTTTTCTTGAGGAACCACTACATTTCTCCATAGTAGCTGCATCATTTTCCATTCCAACTAGCATTGTATCAGGGTTCCAATTTATCTGCATCCTGTCAAACACTTGCTATTTCCTGCTTTTATTGCCATTCCAGTGTGTGTGTGTGTGTGTGTGTGTGTGTGTGAATTATGGTATCTCATTTTGGATTTGAAGTGCATTTTCTGAATCACTGATTGTGAGTATCTGTTCATGTGCTTTTTGGGCATTTGCCTATTTTATTTGAAGAAATATCCATTTAGGTTTTGGACCTTTTAATTTTGTTTAAGTTGTAACTTAGTTACGTTTTGGATACTAGAAGTTGAAAATTTAAAATGTGTTGCTTAAACTTATGCACGCAGAAATCATCCAAGCTCCTGAGAACTAGGGATTATGCTCCACCATCTAGAGACTATGCATATCATGATTATGGTCATTCTAGTCGGGATGAACATCACTCTAGAGGATATAGGTACTATAACTTTTTCTGGACTTGTCAAAAAGATTTCTTAAGTTATTCATTCCAGCTAACATTGTATTAGGGTTCCAATTTATCTACATACTCTCAAACACTTGCTACTTCCTGCTTTTTAAAATGTAATGCCATTCTAGTGTGTGTGTGTGAAGTCTGGAATCTCATTTTGGATTTGAAATGCATTTTATGAATCACTGATTATTAGTATCTGTTCCATGTGTTTTTGGGCATTTGCCTATTTTATTTGGAGAAATATCTTTTTAGATGTTTGGCAATTTAATTGTGTTTAAGTTGTAATTTAGTTATATGTTGGATAGTAGAAGTTGAAAATTTAAAATTTGTTGCTTAAACTTACTCACACAGAAATCATCCAAGCTCCCAAGAAACCAGGGATTATGCTCCACCATCTAGAGGCTATGCATACCATGATAATGGTCAATCTAGTCGGGATGAACATTCCTCTAGAGGATATAGGTACTATAACATTATCTGGATTTATCAAATAGATTTCTTAAATTGTTTATTCTGACATTAAAAAAATTTTTTTCAATTTAGTGATAGTGGTGGCTACGACAAAACCTGTGGTAGAGATCATTCTGATTGTGCAAGTGGAAGTTCTTACAAAAATGAATTTCAGGGATATGGTAAGAGTCCAGGATGGATTTTTAAATTAAAGAATTTTATGTAATAGTCCAGATCATTATTTTAATGAAATTCTCAGGAAAATTATAAAGGACAATATAACATATTTAAATATTGAGTAGTCTAACAGTATAAAACGTAGGGAACGATATGAAGGAGAGAACTTCATGTGCAGAAAAAGTGACTCAACGTTTACTTCAGAATTAAATTTGTTAAGCTTCAAAATACTACTCCTACACTTCTTTTAAATAAAACCTTCTGACCAATGCAGGCTTAATTAATATCTATCCTGTCAACAAGGGCAGAGGAAAGCAGATATTTCCAAATAGCACTTTAACTAATTCATCCTTTAGTGGTGGCAGTAAAAGTGTTTAAATATAGTCCAACATATTATTTTATCAACCCTGCAGGGACCTCTCATGGTGCACCACCTGCAAGAGGGCCTCGGATGTCTTATGGTGGAAGCAGCCACTCTGATTATAACAATACACGAGATAGATATGGCAGAAGTCAAGAAAGTCACTCAAGAAGCTGCGGTGATTTTTGCTTTTGTGGTCATGAGCACACTGGCAGAAAAGACCAAAGGAATCCACCTTCTCTGGGTAGGGTTCACCCTGCTCGTCGTGAAGCATATGGTAAGTGAAGTTATGTGGCATCTACAGTAGATGGTCGGGAAAGTCGATCTGAAAAGGAGACTGAAGCAGATATTAAAGCAAGTATTCCAAATAATAGTTATTGCATACCAAACCTTGTTTGCAAATCGAAAATTGAAATGTTATTTCTGCATTGTTACCTGCATATTACTAAAAGAAGCATATGGGCTTTGTGGAGACAGGTAGATACTAACTTCCTCCATGAAGGTTTTGAGGTATTCAAAGGAAAAGGAATTTTCTTCAAAGTAATTTCATACTTGTTAATGCTATTTGAAAACTATCTGTTTAGAAGTAATATCTACATTAAAATGTTCAGAATAAAATTTTACAGTAATAGAAAATTCCTGATGTTATTGGTTAGCTGCACATGCTTAAAAGCAAATTCAATAGGAGAGTAAATTCTGTTGTTTGCTGAACATTTTCCTTTGTTTCTTTGAACATAAATAGATACAAAATTAGGCATATGTTACATCTCCCTTGCAAGAGGCGCAAGTTTTCTAATTAGGCTGTTTCTCTTTAAAAACTTACAAGCTTAAAATGTTTGAGAAGCCTTCAGAAAGACTACAAAACTGTCTGCCTCACCATAAAACGTTTATCTTTTAGAGGAATAGTACAGGTCAAAGGAAATAAATAGATGTGGTTGATACTAAAGTTTAAAACATCTGGAACATTCTACTTGAAGCGTTCTGTGACTGAAAGAGGATATGATAATGAAACCTTTTTTTTTTTTTTTTTTTTTTTTTTACCTAAATCAAAACTGAACTAGCTAAGTTTCTGAAGTGCATAGCATAATGAAATTAAATGTTCGTAGTTTAAATAGTGGAAAGTAGGTGTTTTGTCTTGGGTGGTACTCATGATAATTTTTTCTTGAAAGTTTTGGCAGTGGTTGTTATAACAGTTTAGTAATAAGTTCTTACAAATAGGAATAATTTAGAATGGTTGGGATTTTATCAGTTTTTTTTTTTTTTTTTTGAGATGAAACGTAGCTTTGTCGCCCAAGCTGGGATGCAGTGGCTCCGTCTTGGCTTACTGCAAACTCCGCCTTCTGGGTCAAGCTCTTCTTCTGCCTCAGCATCCTGAGTAACTGGTATTAGATAAGTATGCACCACAGCTGGCTAATTTTTCGTATTTTTAGTACAGAATGCATTTCACCATGTTTGCCAGGCCACTCTTTAAAATCCTGATCCATCCTCCTTGGACTCCCAAAGTGTAATCCTAAAATTACAGGCATGAGCCACCACTCTCAGCCTATCAGATTTAATTGATGATATGAATGGAAATGCTTTAAACCTCACACTTTTGGGACAATGAAGTGTATAAAACATAACTGCATAAAGTTTCAGACGGGATTGCTTAAAGGTTTAAGAAATCATCGAATGTTAAAAATAAAAAGATTTGGACCTAAATAACTAAACCAATTACTTTTCCTGATTATACACCTAAAGAAATGAAACACATGAAGTTCCTGAAGTTTTGCAGTCCATAATTTTTACAATTAACAGACTAATCTGCAAGGAAGGAGTATTTTCTTGAGAAAATTTTACAAGATCATCACTTTTTATAGGGTAAGGGTGCAAATAATTTTAAAGGGAGAAGTTACCAACTTCGATTTTTAAGTGAATTATTCATGTTATGAAGTTGTGTTTTCATTCACCTATAACATAGGATTGTGAGGGTGAAGTGAAAAGATACAACTCCCTAGTCTTGTGTATCTTATTGTCCAGGTGTGATGACTCAGGTCTTTAATTCCAACACTTGGGAAGCTGAGGCTTGCAGATACCTTTAGGTCAGGAGTTGAAAACCAGGCTGGCCAACACCATGAAATCCCTTCTCTAGCAAAAATATAAAAATTAGCCCGGTGTGGTGGCACACGCCTGTAGTGTGTTACAATTAATTGGGAGGCTCAGGCAGGAGAATCGTGTAAACCTGGAAGGCTGAGGCTGCATTGAGCCGATATTGTGCCATGCACTCTAATCTGGGAGACATTCCACCTTCACTCTATTAATTCTTTTGAGATATATAATAAACCATTATTAAATGTACTCATCTTGTGCTACTGAACACTAGATCTTATTCCTTCTAAGCAACTATAATTGAACCCACCCCCATTCCCTCTTTGATCCCTTCCTTACCAGTACACATTGCTTGTATCAAAATATCGCATGTATGCCAAAAGTATCTACAACTGTTATGTACAAATTTTTTTAAATAAGTAAAAAATTAAAAGGGTATCTCCAACAAGGTGATAAAATAGGAGGCTCTAATTTGTTCCTCCATCCACAAACGCAACAAATAAAAAGCCACACCCACATCAATTCCCTATGAGATAAACTCAGAAACTAGTTGAGATACTCTTGCACATAGGATTATGAAAATACTCACTTAAAAAGAAGTAAGAAAAACTGAATCATGATCTTGTTCTAGAATTTGTGGCTGACACATGACCCTAGAGTCAATAGAGAACTGTTATTTCACAGCTTCTCTAAGAGGACTGAAGTGTTAAGCCACATACGTAATGCCCCAACTGTTAACAGCTGCTTCTTAACGAAATGATTGCCTATCTCTGGATTCTAGCACAGATTGGCATTCAAAGCTCTCCTAGGACCTCCAAGATAAAAGAGGGATTTAAGTAGACATTCAAGCACTTCTAAAACTGTTTCCTCCTGGTTTACTGAATCTTAAGCAGTCAAGAAAGCTCAGCTCCCACCTTGTTCCTCGAAGATCTTAGATTGTACATCTAACGTCTTGACTTTTTTTCTTCTTTTTTATTTTGAGATGGAGTCTTGCTCTGCTGCACAGGCTGGAGTGCAATAGCATGATCTCGGCTCACTGAAAACTCTGCCTCCCAGGCTCAAGTGGTTCCCCTGTCTCAGCCTCCTGAGTAACGGATATTCCCCTGTCTCAGCCTCCTGGCATCTGTGACCATGCCAGGCTAACTTTTGTATTTCTTAGTAGAGACAAGTTTTCACAATGTTGGTCAGGCTGGTCTCAAACTCCTGACCTCAGCTCATCCACCTTCCTCATCCTGCCAAAGAGCTGGGATTACAGGCGTGAGCCTGCACCCAGCCTTATCTTGACTTTTATAGCTTTTGCCCAGGTATCTTGTTTCTAATTTTGACTTTTGGATCTGTCAAGGTCCTCTGAGAGCAGGCACATAGGCATTTCTCATCAGTCTTCATCATCACTCACTCTAGCAATATACTGAGCTTCTAAATTTTCCTTCCAAGAAGTCGAACTACTCAACTATGGCCTTGACTTCTCAGGTATGCTGCCTAAGAGTTTGCACACTAACTTACCAATCTCTGGAAGGTAATGAATCCCAGCATTTTGTAGTTCCAGGATTCTAAAGAGGAAAAAGGATTGTTTTACAATAACTCTGCATGATTTTTAAACTTGCCTATTGATGTAGTTTGGACATTTTTTCCTCCAGGTCTCAGGTTGAAATATGGTCCTCCACACTGTAAATGACACCTAGTGGGAGGTGTTTGTTTGGGTCATGGGGATGGATCCCTCACAAATGGCCTGGCTGCCTTGCAATGGTTAATAAGTGAGTTTTCCACCGTATTATTGCCACAGTCTAGATCACATCCAAGTAGTTTGTTGAAAAGAGCCTTATACCTTCTCCTCTTCTCTCTCTCCCCTTCTCTTCTCTCCACACATGACGTGACTGTTTTCCTTTTCTGTTCCATCCTGAGTGGAAGCCTGGTGAGGCTCTCACCAGATGCAGATGCTGGCACCACACATCTTTTACAGCCTGCAGAACCAGGATCCAATGAAAGTTCTTTTCTTTATAAATTTCCCAGTCTCATAGTCTTTTTTAGGAACACAAACAGATTAAGACATGTATCTCTGGTTGATAACTTGCCTATGTCAGTAAGGAGTGGAGCTCAGAATTCACTATTTCCTTCATTCCATAGAGGACAAAGAGGTGGTTTTCAATGGTCCCGTGAGCTCTTCCTTAAATCCAACCCTTGGCTTGCTCTAGCTTTCGGCTTCTCCATGGAAGCACCCCAACCTTTTAAACTCCTCCTCCCTTAGGATCGCTATTTTTTTTTTTTTTTTTTTTTGAGATTGAGTCTCACTTTGTTACCCAGGTTGGAGTGCAGTGGCGTGATGTCAGCTCACTTTGACCTCTATCTCCTGGGTTCAAGAGATACTCCTGCCTCAACATTCCAAGTAGCTGGTACTACAGGCACATGCCACCAGGCCTGGCTATTTGTGTGTGTGTGTGTGTGTGTGTGTGTGTGTGTGTGTATGTTTAGTAGACAGGGGATTTCACCCGGTTAGGCAGGATGGTCTTCACCTCCTGACCTCGTGATATGCTCACCTCAGCTTCCCAAAGTTCTGGGGTTACATGTGTGAGCCACTGTGCTCAGCCTGGAACAGTCTTTCAACTTGCCTGTTTCTGGGGTCTGATGTGACACAATAGGCATTCTGTGATTCTACTAACTCCCTCCCTCTCTGAAAAACAAAAACCTTAACTCACAACTCTCCTTAGGTAAGGACACCTTAGTGAATGATTCCATAACTTGCGATTGAATCTGAGACACCTTCTTCGACTGTAGAACTAAGAATAGCCACACAAATAGGATAAAATAACAGTTTTAATGTGATACTTTTCTCCTCTCCAAGCCAGCATAGTGTTGCATACAAAAAATTTCCCTGGACTCACAGTTTCTTCAGGGAGGAGAGAGTTGAAGGTGTACATTCAGCCTTTTCTTTTCCATTTTGCAGTTCTTCATGTGATGTTCTCTCTAGTCTTACCCTGTGGGAAACATTGCGGGTATCAGACAACTGGGGTCAGTTAGAAACAAAGTACATGGATGGGGCTTACAGGGATCATAACAGTAATCTTACCAGTGGCTTTGCATTCCAGCCAGCAGAGGTGCACTGTCAGAGAAAGGAAGCAACAGCATCATTCTGCAGCAACGAACCATGGTTGATGGGTCTGCCAGGCTCAAATCACTGACTAACTGCCAAATCCCACAGTGATTTTCTCTGCAAAATTCCAAGGCTGTGACAAAGAGGCAGCTTGGTGATTATCCACAGAAGGGTCATGTGACCCCACCCAATCCCAGCTGCCATACTTTTGACCATCCTAGCCCTGTGTGCTCCACCCATCCCCAGGCTGAAAAGCAGAGGCAATTTAGTAGTGAAGGATGAAGTTTCTGGCCCTACCTGGACACAGTGGGCAAGTCGTTTATATAATAAGCCTTGGTACCCCTGGAAGGAAGATCACTTCTGATATATCTAATGGAAATCACTGGGGCATTAGAATCTCTAGAGCACACGACTTTATTCAGAAACAGAGAATCCCAGTCTCAGCTCCAGCCCTTCCCACTGTTCAACAGCAGATATCAAGGGAGCTGATTGTCAGTCCTAGGCCCTCTTGCTGCTGGCAGAAAGCTAGCCTATCTGTGCAGAGACCTTCCAGTAACCATCACAGCCAAAATTACAAGCATGCCATTCTGTGTTCCACAAGAGAATGTAAGTGGACACAGTCTCAGCTCCAACCTGTCCAATTTCAATTTCCAAAATGGAATCATTAGTAATAAGTGACCAACCAGCCAAAAAAAAAAAAAGCCCAGAAACTGATAGATTTGGAAGAATTCTACCAGATCTACAAAAAGCTACATCATATTCCATTGTGTGGGTGATCCTAGTTTGTTCAACAGGTTCTGTATGTATGCTTACACACACACACACACACACACAAACACACATACAAACACACACACCTATGTTTCATGTTCTCTCAAAAAGCTGCAGTGGAAATGCCAAGCTGGCCTCTGGTATCATCTGAAGGCTCAGTGGGGAAGGACCCACTCCTTTGCTTGCATTACATTGTTGTCAGCAGCCTTGTCCACAATGGCAGTTTTGCAGGGGTTTCTTACAGCTCTCTAGAGAGCATGCAATTATGTTTATTTACATAGTTTACAATATATTCCTTAGCCTTTATCCCTAAACTTGAGGCTGAGTGCAATGACTTAGGTCTGTAATTTCAGTACTTTGGGAGGCTGCTGTTGGAGGAGCCTCTGAGCCCAAAAGTCTGATACTACAGTGATGTATGATTCACCCTGATGACAGAGCAACACCCTGCCTCTAAGTAAATAAATAATAAAAATACAACTGATAGTAATATTTTTGTTTTACAGTTTGGAAAACACAAATTTCCTTGATCAAATGTAAGAATATTTGATAGTCACTAACACAGCACATTTGCTTGTGCATGGGAACCAATGCAGAAAAGCAGTGGGATTGGATGCTCATTCCCCTTAATGCCTGACACATAAATACTGTGATGATAAGTGGTGAGTTTGGACCAAGAAGGCTTTCTGCCAGAGCCCTCAACACTGTGGAAATAAAACCCTCCACAAGTCAGGAAACAAAACAGTCTTTCCTGGTAATAGTAACTGTAAAGCCTTTTGCAGATTTGATTTCATTTTTAATTTAGTGTAGATTAGGCAGCATAACAGACTACCCTGCACTCACTAGTATGTGATTTGATGATAAACATTAATTTGATTTGGTTGTTGAAAACTACAAGAATGTTAGTTAATACCATAGTTACATGAGTAATTTTGACAATATACATTAGCTTATTTTAAACTTTCAGTTAGTCGACTAGAGACCTAAATATTATTTTAAACATAGTTCAAAAATTCATGTGGATAATGGGCAAAATGGCAAGTTTTTATTTTTATTCATTTCCTGTTGGTTTTATACCTTTCATTCTCTCTTCTCTCCCTTCCTTATTCCCTCCCTCCCTCCAACCTTCGTTCCTTCCCTTCTTCCTTCCTTCCTTCCTTCCTCCCTCTCTCTTTTTCTCTCTTTGATTTTTTTTGAAGACAGAATTCTGCTCTGTTGCCTAGGCTGGTGTGCAGTGGCATGATCTCAGCTCACTACAACCTCCCCATCCTGGGTTCAAGCAATTGTCCAGTCACAGCCTCCTGAGCAGCTGCCACTGCAGGCATATGACACCGATCCTATCTATTTTTCCTTTTTTGTATTTTTAGTAGAGACCGGTTTTCACAATATTTGCTCAGGCTGGTCTTGAACTCCTGTCCTCAAGTGATCCACCCACCTCAGACTCTCAAAGTGCTGGGATTCCAGGCATAAGCCACAATACCCACCCAGTTTTATTCATTTCTCTCTTCAGTGATCTCTCCTATCTATTTTAGTATTTTATTATTTGTTTTTATTTCTGAGACAGAGTCTCACTCTGGTGCCCAGGCTGGAGCACAGTGGCATAACCTTAATACAGGGCAAACTCTGTCCCCAGGGTTTGGGATAATATGCATGGGCCACCAAGGCTGGCTAGCTTTCATATGATATTAGACATGAGATCTTGCCATGTTGTCCAGGCTCGTCTCAAACTCCTGACATCAAGAAATCTGCCCACCTTGGCCTGCCAAACTGCTGGGAACGCACCTGTGAGCCTCTGTGCCCTGCCTCGTATCTGTTTTAAAGCTCAGTAGATAAGCAATATTGTCTTCCTGGAATGCTTTATGTTCATAAAAAAACTATAACACTATTATTTAGGTCTTTCGGATAAAGTATGGTAACACACAAAACATACACGCACAGACACAGACACAGTCAGTGATCAAAAAATCAGTGTAGGCCACGACCTAAAATGAAAGGTGAGCTGCTGCAGTTGCCTAGAATTAAACCAGACCAGAGTTGACCCATACCAGGCCGAGAGATGTGAACAGAGGCTTTCCAAAAGGTCTATCAGATACATGTTAGGTTATTCTCCAGCCATAGCAAAGGGACATTAAAGATCTGTTGTGTTTTGAAGAGTCTTGATGGTTTGACTTTTCCAGGGTATTAGCATTCGTGACATTGGCCTTTAAAGCTCTCCACAATTATTCAAATCAGTAGACAACTCAGTTTTTCTAGGAGTCTAAAGAGCTTTTCAAAATTATCTAAAATGTAATGGCTTAAAACAATCATTATAATTTACTAACTCTCAGTCTCTGCAATCTTCCATAGTCTCTCAGCCAAATGATTGTGGTTCAGGGGCACTCAGGAGGATGCAGTCTAGTGATGGCTCAGGATGGGGACATTGTCAGTTGTCTTCCTGTCTCCCTGGTGCCATGGCTAGCATGACTCAAATAGCTGGGGCTGGAATGCTGAGATCGTTGGGCATCTCCTATTTCTATGAGTCTTTCCATGGCATGTCCCTTCTGTATAGTGTTATCAGGGTGTTAGACTTCGTGATGTACTGGTCCAGGGCTCTCCTAAGGGGTTTGTCCCCATGAGAGCAGGAGACTTAGGCACAGCTGTGTCACCTTTTCTAGCCTAGGCCAGAGGTGGCCCAGTATCTAGAAAATGCTTGCTGTGTTTTCTATTAGAAAGCATTAGAAGCAAGTACTATGTTCAGTTACATCAGGAATATTTTCAAATGAGTTTGAGAAGAATTTCAAAGTGTGTTTTAGACCACTACAGTGGCCATGCCTAATCAATAATTATTTTTATAAGTGCTGGATGGGTTTTACCCAACACAATAGCAGATACAGACTTTTAACCTTGAAACCTATATGTCATAGCTCTGAACATTTGGTTACATGTATAAATAACTCTCAAGCAAAAATAGATTTTGAAATGACAGCTATAAATAAATAAAATAAATGAGATAAACTCATAAATATCTGGATGAAATGCTTGTAAATATGTCAGCCTTAAAAATGTCAAGAGGTCTGATGTGCCACTATTTTACTATTTCTATGGGTATTACTTGGACAGGAGGACAAGGACTCAGGGGTCTGCTGGTCCATCTCTGCACCTTGAAACAGCAGCTGGGGCACCAGAAGTAACCCTTACAGCCAACACCATGTAGTGAGGACAAGGAGTCCATCTGGGTTAAAGAGGTTGTGAACATAATGTGACCTGGAGGAGAAGTACACCTGGTAGGGCGACTAGGATCCAGGGCTCCGGCACACATTGAAATCCCCCATGCCCAGCTGTAGTGGAATGAATCTCTCAGCTTGTGCTGGGCTTCCAGGTATGTTCAGGAAGCAGCTCCCTGGGCTGAAAAGGATCCCCCCCCTTCACTTGCCATGCAGGAGTGTGAGGCTTGTGGCCTCCACTCTGTCTGTTCCAGCTCTTTCCCTTCCCGTTATCCCGCTGCTGGGTAAGGTGGCAGGACCCCGGAATGTAGAAGGGCCCTGGGTTGTTGACAGTGCCTGTGGGTGGCCATGTACTAGGAGGAGAGTCCCCACTGAGCCTCCCATGAGCTTGGCGGCTGGGAAGGAACAGTCCTGGGGCACTGGCTGGTCCAGAGTCCAGGGACCATTCCCGGAGAATGCCGGGGCGATGTTTTAAGCCTGTGGATCTGCAATATAGGTGGAAGAGCTGTATCTGCCATGGCTGACATCATCAGGGCAAGACACCCACTGGGTGGAGAGTTGGGCTTATGCATTTTACCCCTGTCTTGAAGAGACCATGCATGCCTGCCTCTCCTGGGACCAGTGATACTGGAGACCCCCCTCTGGGTCCACTCATGACCATAAGCTTAGGATGCTGTGTGCCTTGCTTCCTATCCGCCCAGGTGAGGCATCCTGGAGAGGATGCGTGGGGAGAAGCTTGTGTGCGCACATGAAGCACTGGAACTGGCTGTCACCGGCCTGTTTCTGAGCTCCCACCTGACTAAGTGATAAGTGTCTCATCTACCTGACCCCGCAGCCCGGGTTCCTCCTCCACCTACCGACCCATGCCCTCTTGGGGAGAATGCCAGCCTCCCTGGAGACTCAGGCCCTGCCGGACCCACATGCTGTCCTCCTGTCTCATGGGCTGGACACTCTCTGGTGCACAGGGATTCCCAGACAACGAATCCCAAAGCCCCGCAGTTTCCATTGCTTCTTCCCTGAATGCCCCGACTGAACACACAGGAAGATAGAAACAGCTGCTAGGTTTCATTTCCCTCCGGATGTCATTTCAGGTCCATGACATCTCCTCTATGTAGCTTACGCCAGCCACCCTTTTCCTCCTCCCTCTGCCGTTTGGAGAACCATGAGGACTCTGCGTCTCCCTAGCGCGCAGGCTTCTCAGGTCCTGAAGTTGGATTGCGAAACCTGGTGGCTCCCTGTTTCCCAGCTCAAGAGCTGAGTTTGAGGCACACCTGTGGGCGGGAGTGTGTCCCCCAACAAACCAAGGTACACAAAGGTACACAGGCACAGGTGTGCACACTCGTGCACCAGCTCAGACACGCAGGTGGGAACATGCCCACACTCACACTGGTATGAGGGAAACTGTGTGTCTACACCAATACTCAGGTGAGCCTTAATGCTCAGCCACATTGCTTCGCTGGACACACACAGAAGGTTCCTTGCCATTTAATTGATCATCTACAGTGGGATCTATTTTTACTTTTATACTTTTTTAATTTACCAAAGTATGTTGCATTCTTTCCCCCATCATGAAAACGACTGATACAAGGAGGAAGAGCACTTTTCATAACAAATTACTTTATCTGCATCTATAGTATTAAGGTACTTTACAAATTTTATGTCTGTTTTTTCATGTCATAGGAAATGTCTCAGGGCTGGGGAAGCATGAGTGAGGGTGGCAGAGGGAGAAAGCATGTCAAGGGACCCTGGAGTTATTGAAACAGAACATGATAGGACTGGCCACTCTAGAAGGACGTAGACCTGGGTTCGCCCTCCTGTGCACCTCTGCGTGGAGGGTAAGAGGGCCTTAGTTGAGCCTAACTGAGCCCCAGGTGTTAACAGGCCTCAAGGCGTGGAAGGGACCCACGTGCACCAGCTAGGTTTTGTTTCCCTCCAAATATCATTTCAGATCCATGGCATCTCCTCTAGGTAGCTTGAGCCAGCCACCCTTTTCCTCCTCCCTCTGCCATTTGTGAGAACCATGAGGACTCTTCGCGTCTCCCTAGCGTGTAGGCTTCAGGGGTCCTGAATTTGGATTGCCAAACCTGGTGGTGCCCTGCTTCCCAGCGCAAGAGCTGAGTCTGAGGCACATCTGTGGGCCGGAGTGTGGGCCCCCCCAGACCAAGGTACACAAAGGCACACAGGCACGGGTGTGCACACGTTCCCATTCCATCTCCCTTCTGGCTCACCATCCATCTGCTGACAACTTCCACTCAATGAAACCTTGCACTTATTCTCCAAGCCCACGTGTGAGCCAATTCTTCAGGTACACCAAAGTAGGAAACCCCGGGATCCAGAAAGCCTTCTGTTTTTGCGGTAAGGCAGAGTGTCTTCTTGAGCTAACACAAGACGCCTACAGATGGATAAACTAAATTAACATCGTATATAACACATGGCCGCTGGGGATTCGGGAGCTGTAAACATTCACCCCTAGATGCTGCCTGGGATCGGAGCCGCACAACCTGTCCTCATTGCTCGCTCCGGAGGCCGGGCAGGAACCTCTGCCAAAGCTTCTACCTCAGCCGCTGGCAGGCCATGCGGCCTGGGGCATTCACGGAGCTCCAACGAGTCTGTTACTGGCTGGGGAGTGCTGGGGCCAGGGCATGGCCGTGCCCGCTGATCCTCCTCCTGCCTCTCCATATCGGACTTCTCCTCGACCACCACCTGGACCACTGCCACGATATCGTCCACAGCAGCACCTTCTCCTCCCCCTAGGGCGCCTCCACGCTCTGTGCCCTGGCTGCCCTCTCCAGCAGAGCCTCCAATTTGAACGGGGTACACTGTGCGCTCCACGTCTGTGTAAGTATATCCTTAAAATATACTTAAAACAACAACAACAACAAAAAACTTAAAAGCGTTCCCATTTCTCCACATCCTCTCCAACATCTGTTGTTCCCTTACTTTTTAATGATCGCCATTCTAACTGGCATGAGATGGTATCTCATTGTATTTGCAAGGTCATGGATGAAGCTGGAAACCATCATACTAAGCAAACTATCACAAGGACAGAAAACCAAACACCGCATGTTCTCACTGATAAGTGAGAGTTGAACAATGAGAACACATGGACACAGGGCAGGGAACATCACCCACCGAGGCCGGTCGCGGGGGTGGGGGGTTGAGGGAGGGATAGCATTTGGAGAAATACCTAATGTAAATGACGAGTTGATGGGGGCAGCTAACAAACATGGAACATGTATCCCTATGTTACAAACCTGCACGTTGTGTACATGTACCCTAGAACTTACAGGATAATAAAACAAAACAAAACAAAAAAAAAAGAAAAAAAAAACCTTAAAATTAAAAATAGCTCTCCAAACCCAAATACTAAATAGAAAATGAGAATCAAGTGGCCTAGAATGTAACTTAAATGAAAATGTCACAAACATTCAGCAGATAGTTTCTAAATGCCACAATAAGCCTGGCAGTCTGCAAGAAGCTCAGAAAAACACTGTTTCCTTGCTATTTTGAGCGTGCAGTAGGAACAGGTACAGAGATAAATGAGGAATAGTAAGTGTGATAACTGCTGTAATAGGCAAATACAGGCAATATAACTGCAAATAAGGGCAACGATTTTGATAAGCAAAACATTAATAAAAGATGAAACGTTAAAAAAAAGACTCATGATTTTAATAAACATTGCCTCCTTCACTCCAGAAGAAAACTCATGCCTCTGCTTTACTGGTTGACATGTTCTTAAAGAGATGTAACAGCTCTGATTTCTGTTACTAAATCACATTTTCGTCACTTATGAAACACAAGTTTAAAATTCCTTTTGAAGGTCAAATGAGAATATTTGCTGTTACTGGATGAACTGTCAAGTGCTACCCAAATATTATTTTCTCACAGGGATTGATACCATGTGTGTGTCACATGGTCAATGTAGCATTCTCATAAAGGAAACCTTGAAATGTGTCTGCTGCTCAGTTTTTATTTTTCAGCTGTTTCAGTCGTTGTTATTTATCATATGCTTCCTAGGGGCTTTTGAATTTTAATGAGAATATGTAAAAACCGAAAAGAGAAGGACAATGAAATTGCAAGACTACAGTCATAATAATTTCATTGATTAATTCAATTGTTTATAGAGCAAGATTACATTATATTTCTCCCAAAAGATTCTTGGAGAAATTCTAAGATGATGCACCCAGTGTTTGAAATGGCTCTAAAGTTGTTGCTTAAGTTAGAGCTAACTGTTTTTAGAGCATGAAGATACATTAATAGTTTCATGTATTAAAACACAGAAAATAGGATTTTTAGTGCTAGTTGCTCTCACCAGAAATAATCATAGCTTTTAAACTGTTCTTTATGTCAAAATAAACTTTTCATTTTCCCACCTCATGTTTTGGATGCGGCATGTATTTTTAAATGCATTTTCACCCTTATGTGCTTCTGTGAGAAACTGTGGATTTAAGTTCATATCATAATTATCTTACAGCTTCACTTGTCTGTTCCTAAAGGTTCACGGAAGTAAAAAATTCCATTTATGCTTGTATCTTTCAGCAACCTCATTTCAGATAACAGTGCACATTACTGCAGAAATCACATGATACAGGTCCAAAGGAAGAAGAAGAAGAAAGCAAGTTTTTAAGTCTATACATTTGTAACACTGTATCAGAAACTCCGTAGTCATAGTGAAATAAAAAAGTGATCACAGTCAATTCCATCTCATACCTAGACTGAAATAAGAACCTTCAAAAGAAAAGAAAGTTAAGCATTTTGGGCTTGTCAAAATTTTCCTATATAGACAAAATTATTGGTGACTTTCTCTCACTAGAAAACATAAACAAAAATCCATGCTTTATATATGTATAAATAAAAATATTTTTATTTCTATCAGTTGTGACATGCAAGCAAGTAATAAAGTAAAAGTACAATAATAAAATGATATAAGGAGATTTCTCTGTGTAAAAGAATTCCATTGATACTATTAATTAAAAAAAAAAAACCCCATAGAGAAACCACATGGCTGCTTTTTAGTACTACTACTTTTTAGTATTTTACTTACATTTTAAATAATCAACAAATTAAAGGAAATTCTTAATCATTGTTTATTACCAACGACATTATTCTACTCGAGTAATCGTTTGAGATTACATATTTTAAATAAAACATTAAAAACAAATTGTATTGAGTGATATTAGCTTTCGATGAATACTTCTGTATTTGTAGTCATGTGAAGTATAACTTTCTCCTCAAAATGGATCTTTTATAAAACCAGTGTTAATGTTTTCTCTGATACAAACTCTGGGATTTCTCATGGCTTTACTATATCCATACATTACATGCTTCCAGAAAGTAGGATTCAAACAGATGGAAAAATTATATTTCTGACAAAATTCTAGGAAAGGGAATGGTAAAATGGGAGAATAATTTCTAAATTTCTAACTGTTGATCAATGGATTTGGATACATTTAGATGTAGACAAATATTTACACACTGCAAGTTTGCCCTTGTGTATATACATTTAAATGAGATACTCATATGTATGGGTTGTGTAATCTTTGAATTAATCCTCAATTTTACATATGGGAAATTTGACAAGAGTTTACCCTTATCAAATACTCAATTTGAAGTACTATACTCAATTTGATGTAAAGCTAACAAAATCTCTGTCAACATCATTTCAATTAATCCAATATTGTTAACTGCTGATAGCTTCATTCTCCTTGTCCCCTGTTGGTAGCCTGAAAGCTGATTCTCACTCTAATTCAGCACTCAGGTTCCCATCCACAAGGGACTGTCAGTTTGCTGTGGATTGTGACCTCTGACTCCACCACTTTGGTCCTATAACAGTCCTACCTTTGCATATTTAATGAACTTGGTACATGGTTAAAAAGATAAAAGTGCAGTGAAATGTCAGACCATGCTGTGAAATATTCCATTGTTTCTATATCTCTAATTGACCTTTCATGTTATAGAGGACAAGAAAAATAATGCAATACATTTCTTAGTATCCAGTCCAATGCACTCCTTCTTATTAATACACCAAACCCATCCCTTCAAGGCACTGACATCTAAGGAGGGTGGTTTTTACTTGGAAGGGGGCAGGTCAGCTCTCTTTTCCCACAGCCCCACAGAGCTCTGTGTTCTTCTGCAGACAATGAGGCAGCTATCCATTGAGCCTTGGTAAAAAGTAAAAATAAGTCCCACTGTAGATGACCAGTTAAATGGCAGGGGACCTTCCGTGTGTGTCTAGCGAGGGAATGTGGCTGAGCATTAAAGCCCACCTCTTAGGTCACTTCAGGTTCCCCAATTCTGAAGTATGAGTGTTACTGTTCCCTGATGGGCCTTTCTCCCCCAGACCAGGGATGGCCTGTGATTTCTCACTGCAGGCTCTTCCCTGAGCCTTGAGTTCTCCAGGTGTGTGCCCTCCAGCATTTTCCTGTTTCAATATGAGTCTGTTTCCAATGCAGTGTGCTTTCTACAATACTGCAGTGTTATCTCATTGCATATATTTGACAAAACAAGTTACAAACTATAACTAATGTGAGAAGAAAGTAAATGGTATGGAATAAGGAAGAAAAATGAAACACTGTGTCAGCAAGGAATAATTTTTACTTTATATAACAGAAAAAGTAAACATGAATTAAACAAACAGGGATTTCTAGTTTTCACATGTGAACCAGCCATACTTAAGCAGTTGCTGCCTTTGATCAGTGGCTCTGCTGCACTGTAGTAGCAGGGCTGCACAGTAGCAGCAGTAATTTTTTTTTTTTTTTTTTTTTTTTTTTTTTGGTATTTTCTCCAAGGCGAAACCTAGCTCAAATCCAACACCATATTGGGTCCAGTTGTTGCTATCCAGCTTTGCCCACACTCTCGTTTGTGGGAGTCTTATCAGCTTCCAGTTTATGCAGCTACTTTAAGGGTGTATTTTTGCTTGTCATGTGAAACTGCTGCTTGAGATTGGCTTTTCTCCTGCAATCAGCTAGTATTTTTCCTGTCTCAAATTATGTGCCTTGCTCATTTTTCTCCTCAGGACACTATAGGATATTCTTTAGCTGACTCTTTTAAAGAGTGTTGGTAAACCAGTTTCATTTCCGTCAAATACTTCTGAGAATTCCTGAGAAACTTATTCATGTCTCAGCTAAAAACCTAGCACTGGACGACTGCCCACTGCCTGCTCAGCTGCGTGTTACTACTTCTTTCTTTAGATGAGATCCCCTAAACAGCAACCGCATGGGTCCCCCACACTTCCACTAAAGACAAACATCCAATGTTTAAAACATTTTAAATCTTAGATATAGCATAAAAGGATTATAAGATACAAAACACAAATGGGATACATATATTAAGAAACAAAATTTTAGCCAGTACCAGTCTTTGACAAAAAAGTTAACCATTTTAACTCTACAGTATAAGTGTATTTAAAAATAAAGTATATGCATAGAGAAATGTTTTTTGCATTGTACATACTTTCTCCAGTGATGTCTTAGACACTCATTTCAAATAGGCCATTGATCGAATTTCAACTATATCCTATAATGAAAATAATAGAGTAGAAGTTTTTTATTTTTATTTATTTATTTTTTTTTAGCAGATCACATGTACACATTGGTCTTCCAGTTGTACTGAGTCTTTTGTGTGTGTGTGTGTATGTCAATGTAATTTTAGGTAGTTACAGAGAATATATTTAGTACAAATAATTAGAAATTAACCAGATTTTCTTTGTAATAAAAAAGAAAACGATTAACTTCAATTGAATATTTAATTGAACAGTAAAACTGGATAAGAATTTATTCTGCTCAGAGAAAAGATGTACTGTGCTTTGCAGACTGAAAGAGTTCTTTACTGAGTAACCCAGTATTTGCCTTTACCACAAAACTAGATTGGTTTTGCTAGACTCCTGTAGCCAGCTACCTGCAGAGAAGGAAATTCTGCTAGAGAGAATTCTAAATTGAATATTAAATATTATTTCATTTGGGTGAAGCATTCACATATAATATTCTTTTACATTCAGCATAATTATAGAAGTTTAATTTTAATACGCTTTCCAAAAAACTAATTATAAAAATTAAAAAGAGAATTGTAATACCTCCTTTAAAAAGTTTTAGCCTGCTCAAATCTAACAAGTCTGCTCTGAAATACCTGAAAATAAGATATGAAATAAATAAGAAAAGAAAATACCGCAGAATGTACCAGACTTTTTTATGTATTGGCTGTGCACACATCTGCTAGCTTTTAGTAGCAGACAGAGTGCAGTCTACATAATTGTATTCATAATAGATGCCTATGCATGATATAGTCACACATAAATATTATTTCTCTGAAGATCGAAATAGAAAGCTAGGAAAACACAACATGACACATAAGCTGAATTACATTTAAGGAAGTGTGGATTATATAGTTAAATGATCTCTTCATGGGACTTCTTATCACTATCTCACTGGTTAGTCTAAGGATTAATTAGTTAAAGTTCCTAGACTCTTTCAAGCTAAGAAACACTGTGTAAGCGCTATGCTTTATCAGGGTAACATGAGAGTGAGGCATACATGATTTGCAAACTCACAGGCTCTTCGAAATGTGTGTCTAGCCTGATTGAGAGTTTTTTCTAACAGTGTTTTATGGATTGGAAAGTGCTTATCATATTTGAAGATGAAATATGCTCTATTGAAATCAGGCAAATCTGCAAAATCAATCTTTGTTCTATTTATTAGTAAAGTGATGTTTCTCAAAATAGAAGAAAACTTGTGATATGATTTTGAAGTTAATATATAATCAGGTAGAATTTTGACATCAATTATAACTTGCCTATTATCATGTGATTGACTCAGCTGTTGTTCTCTTAATTAGTGCAACTGAAGTCTAGTTAATTTGCATAAAGGTAGCTATCCCATCTTTTATACTTTTAAAGACAGTCAGGAGACTGGTGCTTTGTGAATTTTTAATGTTTATGTAAATGTTATAAGCTGTGTATTATTTCACTTATTTTTTTGTTAACATTTTTGTTGAGAGCTGCCATTATTGATGGCATAGTTCTCAGTCTACTGAATTTCATTATGTTCCATTATGTGTTTATTGAAATGCTACAGTGAAAAGCCTTCCCTATGCCTCTGGGTACACATGTGGGAGAGTTTATAATGAAAATACTAGAAGAATGGCTGGACTGCAGTGTGCATACAGTTTTAACTTTGAGGGGATAAAATATTCTCCTTAGCTCCCAGGGCTACCACTTTATTACTGTTGTTCATCCATGCTAATCAGCTTTGCATTTGTCTTAGGTTTTTCGTTTTTAATGAAGTATTATTATAAGTTACATTGATTAGAACCAGCATGTGTTTGTTAAATGTTCATTTTGTTTAATAATTATAGATAGCTATTGTCAGGGCTCTATCAGTATGTGAGGAAAATAAAATATTAACAGAATGATGACTTGAATAGGGGGATAAGTCTGAAAATCAACTTTATTTTCCTAACACAGTTTATACAAAACATAGTTAATGCTTCATTTTCAAGGACAGCATGTAGCAGAGTGCTTGACAATAAATCAATATACGCTGAGTCAGTATTGGCTAGTAATGGCTAGCTTCTTCCAGTCTTGCCTGGTGATGGAAGAAGTATTTAACATATTTTTTTTTCTATGTGGCTCACTCACGTGACACTGCCAGATCATCATATGGTGGGTTTGGGGAAAATGAAGGAAATAGTAGGCTAGATATATGTAAATTATGTGTTAGAAATAGAAGCTTAGCCCACAAAGCGTAGTTAATTTGTCTGGCCACAGGGGTTTTGTCATCTCTCGTATACCTACAACTATTTATTTATAGGTTGTTTGCTAATGACTATTTTTAAAAAATCTGTTTCAGCAGCAATGACATAAAAATCCAAGTAGATATTTAATCAAAAACTGCTCAATTTCCCTTTCAATCAAATTATGGGCTGAAAGGTGCCAATAAACACACGGTGTAATCATAAAGCCTTGTAGTCCATGTTGGGACCATAAGGCTAAAAGTGATATCCTGAAATCCAGAATATGGAGGGTTGAGGGGAAAAACCAGCTGCTATTTAAGAAGGTAATACTTAGTTACATTAAGAAAACTATGCCTGAAGATGACATTTTCACAGGTTTAGTGTGTGAATTCGGAAAAATTAAGCATATAATTCTGAGATGCCTGGCTTTTTATTTACATCAGATTACTATTTTTTAAAATCAGTTGTGTACATTTTTAATTCTAATTTTTCTGCACTTAAGAAATATTCATCAGTAATTGTTAGTATGTAAGCACCATAAGCTCCATTAACAGAGGAAATTCCAAAAGAGTTGGATAATGCCATTTAGATGTTTCAAACAGAAAATTGGATTAAAATGTGGTTTGAATTTTTAGTCAATCATTGGGACCAACATAAAGCTGTGGAAATATTATTGTGCCAGAAAAAAAATTGAACAACATGATAAATGCTTTTTAAAGTTCACTTAAAAAGCTAAACATTGTTGATAACTTTTACTGGTGACAAGAAGAAGCAACTTCGGAAAAGCTCAAGTAACTTTATTTAAAAATCAGTATAATATTAAAATAAATGCATTTTCCAGAAAAGAACTACAGATAATTATTGTTAAGAAACAGATTACTTCATATAAATATGTTCTAGAATAATTATTCTGCCTACTATTTTAAATATTTAAATAATAAATATAAAGAAGTTATTTTTCTGTTTTGCCTCAAGATATGTAATTGTGGTTTTTAAATTTTTGAAGCATTTTATTTTCAAAGATAGTTGGAAGATAACTATTTCATAGATCCATCAATACAATAAAAAAACCTGTAAGGAAATAATATAATAAATATTAAATAATTTTATATATGTTAGTACCCTTTGTTCTAAAAAAAGTTTCCATTGGAGCAACCAAAGTTTTAGTCACCCTAATTTTACTAAATATCATTAGATAGTCCTGTGATTGATGGAACCAAATTTCCATTCCTTATACCCTTGACTACACTTGGTACTTTTATTTTAATAGTTGCCAAACTAATGAACAAAAGTTGGAATGTAATGTGGTTTTGATTTATATCCCCGGATTACTAATGAGCTCAAACATCTAGCCATTTTCCGTTGGTCGTTTAGTTTTCATCTCTTCTAAAATGGATCCATTTACCTGTCCTGTTTTCCTCTACTGGTCTAGATTGTCTATATATTTTCTTGTCTATTTGTAAGTGTTATTTTGATTGATTTGGAAACTGGTATTTTTATGTATATTTTTCTTAGTGATTTTCTGGAATTTTATAAACCCCCAAGATAATTTTTATAATTTACGATCTGAAGATTTTCAAAAAGCTAACTCAGAAGTCATTTGTGGCCCTAATGCTAACTTCTAATGAAAAGATAATTTTTCCACTTTAGCAAAACATATTTTAAACATATTAATGAGAAAGCACTAAAGTGCTCAATTCTTTTTCATAAAACTTGCATTTAAATAGTCATTTCAATAAAATCCTTTACCCTTACAGCAAGAACCAATCATTAAATATTGATTACCTGGCTCCTGCCTGGTTTTCTAAATATTTCACAATTGTCATTTTGGTAACAATGGCTTAGCATACTTGTTAGAATTGCTGGTTCTCCAGGTCTCATTTCAAATGATTGAACCAGGATTTTGATGGAAAATAATGAGAATTGTCTGGATATGTTTTTTATGACCCATGTAATTATTTGGGGCTGTTTGTGAAGCTCTGGTCTGACACATAAGATAAAGTAAAACAACAACAACAAAAACAAAAGAATCAAACAAATAACATCAAGTCAGGAGTCAGGAATAAATACCTTATCTTTTCCTCACTCCCACCTTCTCAAGTCATATGCCCCTGTCTTCTTTCTCATTCTTGGTAAATGCTACTGCAATTATCTAGCACTTCACAGGAGTAATTAACCTGCTAGTCTGCAATTTAGCAAAAAGTAAGAAACCTATTTCTGAACATTTTCTTTAGGATTATGTTTCTAGCTATACACTGTGTATAAGTTAATGCTATCAATAAGTCTAAAATAGCAATATTTAAAAAAAAAAATTGTCCACTCTGGCAAAATTACCTTCTGTAAATGATCCACTGCTACTAAGATTACATTGACATTTTGGAGACTGTACTGACATTTGAATTTCACATATTCATGGAATATTGGAAAGCGTCTTCAGATGTCAGCATCTGTAATGATAAGAGTTAATATTTGTATTAACTTCCAAATTTTTCTGTTTTAAAGCAGGTGTGCAGGTATTGGATAAACAGCTAGGCCACTGAAGCATAACTGTAGTTAAATTTGTAAAGGTTTTGGTGAAGTTGCACATGACAACATCTCCACAGGAAATTTAGATTTTTGGCTCACCTTGGAGATGTTCAAGAAAAGGACATTTTTTTTGTTCTTAATGATTCCCCAGCTGGTTCTTAAAGGGAGATAGCATGATATTGTGGTGAGACGCAGTTCTGTAATCTGATATTAGACTTTAAGATAAGCTAACTATTTTGAGACCCAAATTGCAGATGTATGAAGTGGGGTCTAAAATATCTACTACGTGTATGTGTATTTATAAAGATTCTATAATAACAATTGATTCTATTTGCCTTGTACTGTTCTGTAAAACGGAGACATCATTTAACTTTGTTACTTAGTATAGCTTCATATGCACGTTTTTAAGTAACATTTATCTCGTGATAAAGAAAATAGTAATACTGGCAGAAACTGGTACTTACTCTAACATTTGACTTTGCAGAACTCCAGCTGTTCTGTAAAGCAACTGACGTGAATTGGAAAAAAAAAAGTGGACAATTGAAGGTTGTTTAGGGGAGTCTTTATTTACTAAGTCTATATTTTTGGAACTTTATTTACTAAGTGTATAATTTTGGGAGAGGACACACAAACTGTGAAGTGCTGGATGTGAATGATGAAGAGTCATTGAGAAAAGGCTGCCTCAGGGATCATCCTCTGCATTTCTATCTTGAAATATAGGATACTTAGCACGGTGAATTTCTGAAATAGTGGAATCCTGTAGGAGGAAACATGTTTGGAGGATGAAATGAAGGTCTGGTTTTGGTATGTGGAGATGTAAGGCATGCAGTTGGATATGCCAACTCTGAAGGTCGAACAAAGATCTGGCCTGAAGTTGGGAATTTTTTGATGGTCAGTATAGAAAGGGTGTTTTAGCCTTGAGAAAACCTAAGAAGATCCATGACTGAGATCTGAACAACTTCAACACCTGTAGATTTAGTAGTAAAGATGCCAAGAAAATACAGACCAAGTTCATATTAAAATCAATGGGAAAAGACAAAATACTTAGTGAGAGATATTCAGGCAACCAGCATTTAGCTAGCTATTAGCTAGCAAATTTGGGAAAAAACGAAATGTCTTTATAAAGAACTTTGCTCAGGTTTCCAAATATACAAAATAAAAACCACTCACAGTTTGGAAGTCAATATACAAAATTATATTACTGTAATGGTACTATTTAATGGTAATAGACAAAAATGAAAATTATTCTGAATTAAATCAATAGTATGTTTTCTATCACTGTCTTCCTCTTCTTCTCCATGTATATGTGTGTTGTTTTAACTCACTAAGCAATGACTCTTCTTAATCCCATTACTTTTTATTTAACACTCCATTTTGTTTTTCATATGTGCAATAATACAGTGCCCAATAGAGAAGAAATGCAGAAGTTGGGCTGTTATATCAGAAACACCTTTGCTTTTCAGATTTGGGCTTCTGGGATGTGGTTAATTTAAGTATTCTCATCAGGCCTTGATTTGTCAGATTTCTGTAATCGCTTCTCCAAAATAAACAGTGTCTGCAAATGATGACTACAATAAAATTAAAATTATGCTGGTTTTTAAAAAAAATTATGTTTATGTAAATTTGATGCTTCTAAGCTTCAGGCCTATGTTAACCATTGCTTTCATCAGAGTTCTCTATTCACTTTACCCAGAATCTCAATCATTTTTCCCTTTAGACCAGGAGTTACAACAAAGAATATTGCTGAGCTTGACCCTCTTGTCTGAAAAAGTAAGGACTGCAGGAAATCTTTCAAGAGTTTTAAGATCATTGGGTGAAGTCTCAACCTGAAATTTTGTTGTCAGACCTAGAAAGTACAAGTGCTTTTAGCTTACCTTTTTCTTTCCATGTGTCTCCTTTCCTTTCCCTGGCACCCAGTGTCTTTAGTCCAGAGAATTATGGTTGGAAAATCCAATTCTCCTTTTTACATTAATTTACTGATGACATCATATGGTATACTTTCATGAGGATGGATTATGTTGAAGAGCATTCCAATGCACATGCCAGTGCTAAAACCAAAGGAAAAAAGTCACTCGTGGAAGGATCTGAAAGCCATTTGGCAACATTTCAGAAGACATATTTTTAGGCTAGGGTTCTTTGATTCATTCAACATTTTAGTAGTATTTTTAAGTTGTAAATGCATAAAGGATGTGAAAGAAAAAGAAATTAGACAGTACCACAGAGTACCTGAGCCCAGATGTATAATTCTCCATTCTGAAGTTGTCCCTAATAGAAGTTTGTTCAATTTCTTGGAAATATGTATTAAAACATACAATTTTCAAGTTAAAATGAGTGTATATTCTATGTGCTGTTCTGTACTTACCTTATTCACCCTAATACTACTTTATCAACAAAGAGCAACTTTGTTCTTTTTAATAACATGAACAGCTATCGCATACCATTTTCTGGAGGCAAAATACTGTACTAAAGACATTCCTTATTTCATGATGAACAATTATGTCATTTCAAGGCTTTTGCTATAACAAAAAATAACACAGTAAGACAGTAAGATTTTACATCTTTCTATACATATGTAAGTACATTTGAATATTTTTATTTTTATTTTTGTTTGATGTATGGATCCAAAAGATTCATGAGAACTGCTTTCTTGTGTTTTTTTTTTTTCATTTTTCTAATAAGCAGTGACTGAACAAATCATTTGTAACTGACTTCAACCTAATTGCATGAGGTCAAAGAACTTGCGGTGTTTATGACACTAATTATTTGACATTTGTTAAGACTTGCTTACACACTATCATGTGACCAAATGTAAAATGGTAATAGTGAAATTTCATTTGTGTTTGAGAATATTGTTTTTCTCTAATTATAGTACTTGGAAGTTGATATGTATCTATTAGAATGTTTAATTTTTCAAAACTGGTTTTTAAGGTTCTTTTGTAAATGTGACCTATCTCCAATATTACTGAAATCCAATTTTATTGAAATCACCCATTTTGGGGGTTGTATTATTCTGGATTCTCTGCAGTAGCAGAAATAAATATGATGCATATATATGTGTGTGTGTGTATACACAGATGCCCACAAATATATATATACACACACACACACATACACACACGCACGCACATATATACACGGTGTATATATGTGCATATGTGTGTGTGTCTATATACGTATCTACATATAATATATGTATATAGACACACACAAATATATGGAGAAGGAAATTGATTATAAAAAGTTGGTTCCTGCAGTTATGAAGGCTGACAAGTTCTAAAAAATACAGTTGGCAATTTGGAGACCTAGGAGGTTTGATAGTATAGTTGTAGTCTGAGTCCAAAGGCCAGAGAACCAGGATGGTCAATGAATGTTGTGTTACCAGTTTGAAGGCTGACAACCTTTAGATCTGGGAAGAGCCAAGGTTTTAGTTTGAATCTAAAGGCAGAAAAATTCAAAGTCCTAGCTCAAATACAGTCAGGAAGGAGGAATTCCCCTTTATTTCATCCTTTCAGTTCTACCCATTTCTTATATCTTTCTTTACTCATTAACTAAAACATTTATCTCATCCAGAAACACCCTCACAGACACAACAGAATAATGCCTGACCACACATCTGGGCACACAGTGGCCCAGTCAAACTGACACATAAAGTAACCGTATGGGTAGATTAAAAAATATATATCCCTGAAATTTTATCCTTTTTGAGTGTATACGTGTACTTATTTTGTTAGGTGCACACATATTTTAGGTAACTAACTTCTTGTTGAAGGAAGACTTCCATGAGGAAGTGGCCCTTCTCTATCTTTAAAAATATGTATTTTCTTGAATTAAAGCTTAGTTTTTATAGAATTAATATAAATGTATCATCTTTCTATTGGTTAGTGTTTACTAGTTTATTTATTTCTATCCTTTTATTTTCAGTCCCTATGTGCTTGATGCATTAGGCTTCTCTCTTGTAAGTATTGTTTAGCTGATATTTAATGGGTGAGTTTAGATCATTTACATTTATTATGATTGTAAGATGTAAAGAGAGAGGAAAGAAACACAAAAAGTGGCTCACCAGTAAGGACAGATTTATTTTAGAGAAAACAAACCTGAGAGGGCACCTTCTGGCTCAGTTAGGTCAGAGGCACACTTTCTCAGAGACTGACAGTTCTTAAGGATTCAGGGTGGGAGAGTTTATCAGAGGCTTGGGCTGCTTCTGTGTCTCCTTGTTGTGCTTGTCTGGGAGGGAGAGTTGTGTGTCTTCCCATACATCTTTCTGCAGCTGCATGCTTGTTCCCCCAGTCTGCTTTTAGCTTCCCTATCTTAGTGCACCTGAAGGGAAAGGAATGTGCCTAACAAGGCCCAGTGTTTTACTGGGGCCCATTGTATGAGGGGAAATTTGGCAGTTACTCAAGGGACTTTTCCTTCACCTCGCTGTGTGCTGAGATGTCTTATTTGTGTTGTAATGTCTGCTCTTTTTGGCTGCTTGTAGTTAGGAGATAAGTGATTTGGTTGAAATACATGTGGCCAGAAAAGGAGATGGAATTTAAAGGGATGGTGTTTGTCTGAGATGCCAGGGCTCCTGCTCTATCAATAATTATGGTTATGTTGGGACTTACTTCTAACAACTGGCTTTCTACATATATATGGTCCTTTTGTCACCTAATAGTGGCAAGCAGAATTTCCCTCATTTTAATTTTAAGTATTTGATTTTAATTATGATGCTTTTCAGAAAATCCCAAAGTATGAAAAAACATATTGTAAATATCCATTTACAGGTACTACAGATGTTGAAGAAATGAGCCATGCAAGAAAGGGCATCATATGAATAGACAATAGACATACCTGGCTTCAAATCTAGCTCTATGCGAATTTGTGCAAACCATTGAAACTTTCTTTGCCTTAGTCTTGTAATCTAGGAAGTGAGCATTATAATAATACTACCTCATAGGTTTTACCATTAAAATTAAATCAAGTAATATTTGTAAAGCATGTATAACAGTGACTGCTGCATACTAAGCAAGGTATGCCTTTATTAAATATTTTTCAGTAATTAAATGTTAACATTTTTCTATATCAGTTAATTTCTCTTAGGAGTTGAAAAAGTAAATAAATATTATGAGGATATTGAAGGCTGTACAACACCTCCATCTTTTCTTCCTCCTTTCTCTCCATAAGTAATCATTATCCTGAATTTTGTGTATAATTCTCCCACACATATGTTTTATAGAGAAAATATCATATATATATGATATATATACACACACACACACACTATTGCTTTGGAGGCATTTAAAGAGTATATAATATTTTATACCAAATATATCCCTTTGCAATTTAGTTTTCAAACTTGTTATTTTAGTTTTGAAATTGTGAATGTTTATACTGACAGTTCTTTTTCATTCATTTTAACCACTGTATTGCATTCCATTATGTGAAAGAAAAGCAATCTTTTACACATACTCTCCATTGAGAGTTAAAAGTTTTCCACGATGTTTTCTTAACTCCAAAACATTTGGTCCTGTTTTCTTTTTATAAACATATGAAAATGCTTTTTTGTAGTGTACATCAAGAAATAAAAGTTCCTGGTAATTTGGTATGTTTGTCTCCAAATTTACCAAGCATGGCTACAGAACTCTCTGAAGTTACCATGTCAATTCACAGCAACAGGGTATTAAATACTAAGGTTCCTGCTTCCCAGTACTCTTGTCAACATTTGATGATGTTTGACTTTCCAATTTTAGTCAGTATCATGGGTTAAAAAAATGGCCTTTTATTGTGGTCTTAATTTTCTTTTCATGTATTTGTTAAACATTCAGCTTTTTTTCCTCTGTGAAGTGCCTGCTCATACGCTTCACTCTTGTTCTATATTTTGCCCTTTATCTGACCGATTTACATGTGTTATTTTATTTTGTACTAATGCTTTGTGCTACAGCTCTCTTCAGTTAGTCATATGATTAGCTTATTTTTTCATGATGTCTTATGTCAAAAAGAGTTTTATTTTAGTATGTGTACTTTTAAAATTTTTATTTTTACTTCTATTATTATTGCTTTATTTATATTTATTTGAGATGGAGACTTGCTCTGTCACCTGGCTGTGGTGCAGTTGCACCATCTCTGTTCACTGCAACCTCCACCTCCCATCTTCAACTGATTCTGCTGCCTCAGCCTCTTGAGTAGCTGGGAGTACAGGCACCCAACATCACGTCCGGCTAACTTTTGTATTTTTAGTAGAGACGGGTTTCACCATGTTGGCCAGGATGGTCTTGTTCTCTTGACCTCATGATCTGCCCACCTCGGCCTCCCAAAGTCCTGGGATTACAGGTGTGATCCACCACACCTGGCTAAGATTTTTATTTTTTATTAAAGCCTTTTAGGTGTTATTAACAGTATTTTTCTGATACTATAAATTATTCTCTAATATTTTCTTCTAGCAATTTGGCAGCTTTGGTTTTCACAAGTATTTTTAAAATCATCATCCATTTGGTCTTGTGTATACCATGACATAAAGATTTATTTTTATATGTCATTAACAAATGTGTTTAGCCAATTTGCTTTCAGTTTTTTTCTTAGGCTATTATTGAGTAGTGTATTACTTCAGCATTGTTTAGACTGTAATTTCTGTCATAATAGTCTATTTTTCTAGGTTACTTCTATTTGCAATAGATTTTTCCATACTATAATATTTAGAAATAGCTGTATAAAAGTGTTCACTATTAAACAGAGTCCTCGGCTGGACGCAATGGCTCATGCCTGTAAACCCACCAATTTGGGAGACTGAGGCGGGGGTGGGTCGTAAGGTCAGGAGTTTGAGAACAGCCTGGCCAACATGGTGAAACCCATTTCAACTAAAAATGCAAAAACTAGCCAGGCATGGTGGCAGGCATTACCAGCTACTCAGGAGGCTGAGGCAGGAGAGTCACTTGAAACTGGAAGGCGGAGGTTGCAGTGAGCCGAGATTGTATCAGTACACTCCAGCCTGGGCAACAAGAGCAAAACTCCTTCTCCAAAAATTAAATAAATAAATAAATAATAACATAAAGAAAGAAAGAAAGAAAGAAAGAAAGAGTCCTCTTTTCCATCTTCCTCTTCCATACCATTGTTCTCCTGCACTTACTATAAATTTGCCTAGATGAGTCCCACCCTTTTCAATTCCATATTTAGAATCAGGTTGTCAATGTGCATGAAGCATCTTGCTGTAATTTTTATTATTATTGCCTGAATTTATACATTAATATAAAAAGAGACGTCTTATCATGTGAAGATTTTTTTAACAATTGCCTGGCACACTTTTTATGTTTTTTTGGCTTTCATTTATTATGCCTTTCAATAAAATTTAGTACTTTTCCTTGAAAATTTTTGGGTTTTTTTTTACTACATTCATTTTTACGTGGCTCACAATTTTGTTTGTTCTCATAAACTCTGTCAATTAAATGGTAATTAAATTCTAATCATATTTTTCAGAATTTTAGGTACACCTTACCTATATGCTTAATTACTCATTGTTAGTGTTATTGTTTACATTGTTATTGCTAGCTTAGGGATATGTTCTTCTTTATTAATTTCTTTACTCCTCTTACTTCTTGAATTTTCCCTTTTGTGTGAAATTTCTTCTTTCCTGAAACTTAACCTTAATAAATTATTTCAGCAAACAAACTGTACTATAACCTTTCACGTTTGGTATATCATAAAGTGTCTTCATTTTACACTCACACTTTAATGACAGTTTTTAAAAATGTATATTATTTTAGATCATGGCTTGAAAAAACCCTACTTCTTTATGTTTGATTGTTGCTTTTTAGAAACGTCTTGCTAGTGTTAATGCCATTCATGTATGGGAAATTTGTCATTTATTTCTAGTACGCTTTAAGATAATTTCATTGTGTTTGGTATCTGTTTAGGGTGTTTTTTGTTTGTTTGTTTGTTCTGGGGGAGAACAATAAAGATCCACTCTCTGAGCAAGTTTTTTAAGTACACAGTCTAGTATTGGTAACCATAGTCACCATAGGGGAATGTTTGCATGAGCTACCGTTTAAGTTCCAGTTGTCAAGACTTGCAGCGTATCATGAGTTGCCCTCTCCAGATGTCTCAGATCTGTAATAGTACAGCTTACTGCTCCCGGCATATAAAAACTTTTTTTCAAAAAAACAATAGTCGCTGCAAATGTGGAACCTTTGCACTCAGCTTGATATCCGCAAATGTGTATTATCTTGCACTCAATCTGAATGTTCTATGTCAGACCTATTGTCTAATTTTCAATACCACTGTCATAGCCTGTGACTGAGGATCAGTGAAGAGACAAGCAGTGGCTCTCCTCACACTACCGGCCCAATGTGTCACATGTAAAGTAAGTGAAAAGAGTGTGCTTACTTTGCAAATACTGCTTTAAGACATATCTCTTAGCATGTTACATATATTCAAGTTTATCCCTCATGGATTTCCCAGTGACATGGTCCAGACTTATTCTCCACTTCTGTCAAAAAAATGTTTATTTCCTGTTGGTTAGTTCTTATTCTGCCTGTGTTCTTTTCTTTATTTTTAAAGAGAAGAAAAATACACAAGATTGAAATATTTTTTGCAATCTACATAGAAGTAACCCTGTATGTCACTTAGAATGCATATGTGTGTGTGTAGAAATATTTGAGTTGTGTGTTCCTTTTTATTATTTTGCCACTATGTCAATAGGTAGAACTTACGTTCTTTTCCATTAATTAACAAAAATAATGTGTGGGTATGGTTGTGTGACTTTAAAACTCAAAACAAGTTTATTTTATTGTAAAACATCTAATTTAATTTTGTGAAATCAGACATAGATTTTAAAATATCTTCAAATCAATTTGAAGTCATCTAACTTCTTTTAAATTCAATTAAGTACCTTTTTTAGTTTGTTTTTTGATGGTCTCAAATCTTGCTCCATGTCATTTTCTCAGAGAAAATTAGTAACACAACATCAGCTTTACCAATTCAAAATTTTTAGTGCCTTACCTCCGCTTGATCTTAAAGTCGCAGCTCATTTTATTGGGAGACTTCACCATCTTTATTTCAACTAAGTTCTTGAAGACTTCAAAACTGAGTGGTTAAATAAATAAATTATCATCTATTTCTGTGATGGAACTATTCCTACTCAGGGTGCTGGAGATGATACCATTTCATGGCCTTAAGTTTCAAATCAAAGACAAACTAAATCAAATTGAATTATTCACTGCCTTTCCTTAGCTACCTGACATTATGGTCCAATCAGTAACATGTTAAAGCCTGTACATTAGGTCAAAAAAGCACAAGCCATGGTTCAATTGGACTTCTCATTAAAAATGAGCAAAGAAGGAGGGAAGGAAGGAAGGAAGAAAGGGAAGGAAGGAAGGGAGGGAGGGAGGGAGGGAGGAAGGGAGGGGTCACAAAAAGCTGAAGATAAAGCTTGTCATCAGCATGAACTCGGTTACTGCATTATTTCATTAAATAAGAAAGCCAAAATTTGTGCTATGCAGTAAGTGTAAATGGAAGTGGATCTCTGTTATCCATACATTATTTGTAGGTTCTGGCTTCAACTGAACCAGTCAAACCCAACTTGCACCATATGGCATGACCTGATCATGTTCCTGAAGCTTTTTAAACATGGTCCATTTTTTGTTTATGGTCTTATTTCTTTGGTGACTTCCAGATAGTCTTACTGACCATCAATCCCTTATTCACTCTCAGCCTCTCAGTTTATTATTTCTATGTTTGTTTGTTTATTTATTTATTTATTTATTTTTGGAACTTTGTATTTCAGGAAAGACCACAGTGGCACACGTCTCCTTTTGTTTTACTCTGGCACTAAGGTTGATGTAGGGCCATCAATCTTCTGTGTTTCAAATTATACATTACCTACGATTTACAAGCAGTTTGTCATAAAACATTTGCATATTTTTCATTCAACATCTCTTTCCACTTTGCTAATTCACCTTCTTGTCTTCTGAATGCTTTTCCAAGTGGACCTTACCAGCCACCTCCCCTTTCTAGAAATGTCGATGAGACTGCTTTTTTTTCCAACAATGTAGATGAGACTGCTTTTCTAACTGCAGTGATGGATCTAATTGGAACTTCATAAATCTTTACAAAATTACAGCCGATACTTTGATTGCCATCAGTGAGGAATCACTGAAACTATTTTTGTCAAAATAAATCTTGGTGTGGGATGGGCTTTTCCAAAACAGTACTATCACTTTGTTTCAGTTTTTAGGATACATTTTTGGGGGTGGTAGAAGGGAATAACCGGACCTTCAATGAGTTAGAATAAAACAAACCATCATCACTTCAATCTGTAATTATAAGAACTTCAGAAGAACCAGTACACTGAGTTTAAACTGTAGTATCAATTCCCAAAATTCCTCCTTTTGATAATACAGCGTATTTCCCAAGAGGAACACTCTTTAGTCAGATGGGTCCTGTATTTACAAGTGGCTTTGGAGACTTGTGATTTTACACCAGCACCTACAGTAACTAGAGTAGAGTTACTGGTTCCCTAGCTTTGTGTCTCTCTATATGTCAACAGCGGGAAAAAGACTTAAACAATCAAAACTGATGACTCTAGAGGGAATCCCTCTAATGCCTCGGCTGTTATTAAGGCACCCTGAGGGGAACACTTTAATGGCTCATGACCATGGCCCTTCTTTCCTGGCCAATCTGCCCCCTGGATCTTCCGTAAGACCAGTATAGCCTCTGTTAACTTTAACTCACCATCAAGGCACCTTTTTCTGGCTCCATAGTTAACAAAACAAAACAAAAACAGACAATACATATCTTGAATATCCTTGAATAAGGCTTCAGTTAAAACAGAAGACAAAAATTGAGACCAATTGATAACGTCCTTTTTAAATAGAGCAGAACTGTCTTCTATTTCTTTATAAGAAGTGATCAGCTGGCAATGAGAAACCTAGAAAAGTTGTGAAAATTAATTTGCTTCTCAAGAAAGTGCAATAAATCATCCTTTATAATTTTACTCAAAATGCGGGAAACTGATGGTCTGTATGTCATCCACTATTCTCTTCATTGCAATGAAGTTAAAAGATAGCATGAACAAAAATGGTTAATACTATACTTACGTTTTAACTAAAAAGCTAAGGTTTACAATGCGTTTTATTTTACCCAGAAGTGGGTAGCCATTATTCCAACTGTATTCATCTGGATGTGTTTGAGGATTAAATCCATAATGTGTGGAACAGAGTATCCAGTCATGTCTTATTCTTCCTGTCTTGTGTGTAGCTGATCCACAACATTTTGAAGAGTTGTGTCGTTGATTCATGGGTATAAATGTGAAATAAGTGAAACTAGCATGTATCTTGAGTATCCCTTATTCTTGCTAGACACAATGTCACAGATGCAGTACCTCCCACAAAGCTTTATGGATCTCTTCATCACTAATCAACTATGGCAGAGCTCCAAATTACTATACCTCCTAGGAGGATTTCTACTTTGGGATACCTGGAGCCTAGGTTTCTGTTCTTCCTACAAATTACAGATTCCATTATTTGGTGACAAATCATTTATTTAGTAGCAATATGTGCTGTATGGTGGTGTAAAGTAAAACTAATAAGCTTTCTAGTTTAGAAAGTATCAAAAAATTGTCAAATGAGTCCTTTTTTAACAATGGTAACAGAAACTAGCAACTGCATATGTTGAAGGCAATAACCTCTTTGTTGTTTCAGAGGAATAGATGGCAACCCACCATCAGCATGATAGCAAGTTCTACTTAAGTAGAATACTGTTTACATTTTTAGGTACCATATGATTTTAACTTTGCTGGGTTGGTATTAAGGTAGGTGCATGATTAATTCCTGATGAATGAAAATAAATATATTATATATAAAAATGATACTACTAGTCAGGTATTTAGGATTTACAACAGTTGTTCTTTACTGTCAGATATTCATTACCTCCAGTGAAAACCGTAAAAAAGCACACTTTTCAAAGCAAATGTGTGTCTGTCTCTGGAAATATTTGTGTGATGGAAACTCAATGATTCCTTCTCTCCTAGAGGCTTCCAATGGAGAGATCATTACTGAAGCACACATTAAAATATAATCCTGAGATAACATTATTTATGTCAACATTAAGAAGAATTTTGGGAGGTGTTGGTAGTTATTTCTTTTTTCTTTCTTTTTTTTTTTTTTTTTTTTTTTTTTTTTTTAATTTCAGATGGAGTCTCACAGTTTGTCGCCCAAGCTGGAGTGCAGTGGCGTGATCTCAGCTCACTGCAAGCTGTGCCTCCCGAGTTTACAGTATTTTCCTGCCTCAGCCTCCCAGCTAGCTGGGACTACAGGGACCCACCACCACGCCCAGCTAATTTTTTGTATTTTTAGTAGAGATGGGGTTTCACCATAGCCAGGATGGTCTTGATTTCCTGACCTCATGATCAACCCGTCTCAGAGTCCCAGAGTGCTGGGATTACAGGCATGAGCTACTGTGCCAGACTGTAGTTATTTTAATATCCAGTAAATAATTTTAACTTAAGGTAACTTCATATTTCTTTGTAACATTAAAGACTCTTTGGATTCAACTTTAAATCTTGAATATAGTGGATTTAACTATTTAGAGTAAGGACAGATAAATTTAAGAGAATAAATTTGGTTGAAATATCTAATTTATGACAGAAGATATGCTGTCTACACTGATCATTTCACAGTGACCTTGTGAAAGATCGTAAAGCACCATAGGCAAATCCAGGATTCTGTCCTTGGGCTCTGATTGTTCTTGCTGGGCCTTCCTCCAAATTCTGACTGCCTCACTTCCATTCAAGTTTGAGTGGGGCACTGTAGGTGGTTTAAGCAATGAAAGTCGACCTGCAACCGCAACAAAACGTTAATCATATAATCTTATTCAGTGTCTTTGTACCACGTTATGATACTAATCTCGCTGAGCATAGTTCAGTGTCTGCAATCCTCTTGAATGAGGACTTTCTTAATAAGTTTCCATAGTAACTTACTTGATCTTGGAAACATATTCCTCTTGGAAATTTAGTTGTGTATATCTATGATGTGTTGATTAATTCCTGGCTCTTTTGCTGCAAGCAACTATACATAAGATCAAAACAAAATTAGCAAAACACCAGGTGCGATGGCTCACATCTGTAATCCAAGCACTTTGTGAGGCTGAGTCGGGTGGATCACTTGAGGACAGGAGTTCAAGCCCAGCCTGGGTAATATGGCAAAACCCCATTTCTACTACAAATACAAAAATTAGCTGGGCACGGTGGTCAATGTCTTTGGTCCAACTATTCAGGAGGCTGAGAAAGAAGAATCACTTGAACCCAAAGGAGGAGATTGCAGTGAGCTGAGATTGTGCCACTGCACTCCTGCCTGGGTGACACAGTGAGACCCTGTCTCAAAAATATATATGAAATATATATAAAATAAAATGTAAAAGCTCTAGGTTATCCTGTTGCCTGTGTATCATACATCATCATTTAAAGAACAGGACACCTATTTATAAAAATGAGACTATGCCAGCAATAATATTAAATATAAACATTTAATTTTTTTTCATTATATTTAAGTTTTAGGATACATGTGCACAATGGGCAGATTTGTTCCATATATATACATGCGCCATTTTTGTTTGCTGCACCCATTAACTCGTCATTTAACATTAGGTATATCTCCTAATGCTATCCCTTACCACTCCCCACACCCAACAACAGGCCCCAGTGTGTCATGTTCCCCTTCCTGTGTCCATGTGTTCTCATTGTTCAATTCCCACCTATGAGTGAGAACACGCCCTGTTTGGTTTTTTTTTCCTTGAGATAGTTCGCTGAGAATGATGGTTTCCAGCTTCATCCATGTCCCTACAAAGGACATGAACTCATCATTTTTTATGGCTGCTTAGTATTCCATGGTGTATATGTGCCACATTTTCTTAATCCAGTCTGTCATTGTTGGACATTTGGGTTGGTTCCAAGTCTTTGCTATTGTGAATAGTGCCGCAATAAACATACGTGTGCATGTGTCTTTACAGCAGCGTATTTTATAATCCTTTGGGTATATACCCAGTAATGGGATGGCTGGGTCAAATGGTATCTCTAGTTCTAGATCCCAGAGGAATCACCACACTGACTTCCACAATGGATGAACTAGTTTACAGTCCCACCAACAGTGTAAAAGTGTTCCTATTTCTTCACATCCTGTCCAACACCTGTTGTTTCAAGACTTTTTAATGATTGTCATTCTAACTGGTGCAAGATGGTAGCTCATTGGGTTTTGATTTGCATTTCTCTGGTGGCCAGTGATGAGCATTTTTTCATGTGTCTTTTGGCTGCATAAATGTCTTCTTTTGAGAACTCTCTGTTCATATCCTTCACCCACTTTTTGATGGGGTTGTTTGTTTTCTTCTTGTAAATTTGTTTGATTGATTGTAGATTCTGGTTATTAGCCCTTTGTCAGATGAGTAGATTGCAAAAATTTTCTCCCATTCTGTAGGTTGCCTGTTCAATCTGATGGTAGTATCTTTTGCTGTGCAGAAGCTTTTTAGTTTAATTAGATCCCATTTGTTAATTTTGGCATTTGTTGCCATTGCTTTTGGTGTTTCGGACATGAAGTCCTCGCACATGCCTATGTACTGATTGGTATTGCCTAGGTTTTCTTCTAGGGTTTTTATGGTTTTAGGTCTAACATTTAAGTCTTTAATCCATCTTGAATTAATTTTTGTATAAAGTGTAAGGAAGGGATCCAGTTTCAGCTTTCTACATATGGCTAGCCAGTTTTCCCAGCACCATTTATTAAATAGCGAATTCTTTCTCCATTTCTTGTTTTTGTCAGGTTTGTCAAAGACCAGATAGTTGTAGATATGTGGCATTATTTCTGATGGCTCTGTTCGGTTCCACTGGTCTATATCTCTGTTTTGGTACCAGTAGCATGCTGTTTTGGTAACTGCAGCCTTGTAGCATCGTTTGAAGTCAGGTAGCATGATGCCTCCAGCTTTGTTCTTTTGGCTTAGGATTGACCTGGCAATGCGGGCTCTTTTTTGGTTCCATATGAACTTTAAAGTAGTTTTTTTGAATTCTGTAAAGTCATTGGTAGCTTGACGGGGATAGCGTTGAATCTATAAATTACCTTGGGCAGTATGGCCATTTACATGATGTTGCTTCCTCCTATCCATGATCTTGGAATGTTCTTCCATTTGTTTGTATCCTTTTTTATTTTATTGAGCAGTGGTTTATAGTCTCCTTGAAAAGTTCCTTCAAGTCCCTTGTAAATTGGATTCCTAGGTATTTTATTCTCTTTGAAGCAATTGTGAATGAGAATTCACTCATGATTTGGCTGTTTGTCTGTTATTGTTGTGTAAGAATACTTGTCATTTTTGCACATTTATTTTGTATGCTGAGACTTTGCTGAAGTTGCCTAGCAGCTTAAGGAGATTTTGGGCTGAGACAGTGGGGTTTTGTAGTTATACAATCATGTTATCTGCAAACAGGGGCAATTTGACTTCCTCTTTTCCTAATTGAATATCCTTTATTTCCTTCTCCTGCCTTATTGCCCTTGCCAGAACTTCCAACACTTTGTTGAATAGCAGTGGTGAAAGAGGGCATCCCTGTCTTGTGCCAGTTTTCAAAGGGAATGCTTCCAATTTTTGCCTATTCTGTGTGATATTGGCTGTGGGTTTGTCATAGATAGTTCTTATTATTTTGAGATATGTCCCATCAATACCTAATTTATTGAGAGTTTTTAGCATGAAGAGCTGTTGAATTTTGTCAAAGGTCTTTTCTACATCTATTGCAATAATTATGTGGTTTTTGTCGTTGGTTCTGTTTACATGCTGGCTTACGCTTATTGATTTGCCTATGTGGAAACAACCTTGCATCACAGGGATGCAGCCCACTTGATCATGGTGGATAAGCTTTTTGATGTGCTGCTGGATTCGGTTTGCTAGTATTTTATTGAGGATTTTGCATTGATGTTCATCAGGCATATTAGTCTAAAGTTCTCTTTTTGTGTGTGTGTCTCTGCCTGGCTTTGGTATCCGGATGATGCTGGCCTCATAAGATGAGTTAAGGAGGATTCTTTCTTTTTCTATTGATTGGAATGGTTTCAAAAGGAATGGTACCAGCTCCTACTTGTACTTCTGGTAGAATTCGGCTGTGAATACCTCTGGTCCTGGAGTTTTGTTGTTGTTGTTGTTTGGTAAGCTATTAATTATTGCCTCAATTTCAGAGCCTGTTATTGGACTATTCAGAGATTCAACTTCTTCCTGGTTTAGTCTTTGGAGGGTGTATGTGTCGAGGAATTTGTCCATTTCTTCTAGATTTTCTAGTTTATTTGCGTAGAGGTGTTTATAGTGTTCTCTGATGTTAGTTTGTATTTCTGTGGGATTGGTGGTGATATCCCCTTTGTCATTTTTTATTGCATCTATTTGATTCTTCTCTCTTTTCTTCTTTATTAGTCTTGCTAGTGGTCTATCAATTTTGTTGATCCTTTCAAAAAACCAGCTCCTGGATTCATTGATTTTTTGAAGGGTTTTTTGTGTCTCTACTTCCTTCAGTTCTGCTCTGATCTTAGACATTTCTTGCCCTCTGCTAGCTTTTGAATGTGTTTGCTCTTGCTTGTCTAGTTCTTTTAATTGTGATGTTAGGGTGTCAATTTTAGATCTTTCCTGCTTTCTCTTGTGGGCATTTAGTGCTTTAAATTTCCCTCTACACACTGCGCTGAATGTGTCCCAGAGATTCTTGTATGTTGTGTCTTTGTTCTCGTTAGTTTCAAAAAATATATATATATATGTTTATTTCTGCCTTCATTTCATTATGTACCCAGTAGTCATTCAGGGGCAGGTTGTTCAGTTTCCATGTAGTTGAGCTGTTTTGAGTGAGTTTCTTAATCCTGAGTTCTAATGTGATTGCACTGTGGTCTGAGAGACAGTTTGTTATAATTTCTGTTCTTTTACATTTGCTGAGGAGTGCTTTACTTCCAACTATGTGGTCAATTTTGGAATAGGTGTGGTGTGGTGCTGAAAAAATGTATATTCTGTTGATTTGGAGTGGAGAGTTCTGTAGATGTCTATTAGGTCTGCTTGGTGCAGAGCTGAGTTCAATTCCTGGGTATCCTTTTTAACTTTCTGTCTCCTTGATCTGTCTAATGTTGACAGTGGGGTGTTAAATTCTCCCATTATTATTGTGTGGGAGTCTAAGTCTCTTTGTAGGTCTCTAAGGACTTGCTTTATGAATCTGGGTGCTCCTGTATTGGGTGCATATGTATTTAGGATAGTTAGCTCTTCTTGTTGAATTGATCCCTTTACCATTATGTAATGCTTCTTTGTCTCTTTTGATCTTTGTTGGTTTAAAGTCTGTTTCATCAGAGACTAGGATTGCAACCCCTGCCTTTTTTTTGTTTTGTTTTCCATTTGCTTGGCACATCTTCCTCCATCGCTTTTATTTTGAGCGTATGTGTGTCTCTGCATGTGAGATGGGTTTCCTGAACATAGCACCCTGATGGGTCTTGACTCTTTATCACATTTGCCAGTCTATGTCTTTTAACTGGAGCATTTAGCTGATTTACATTCAAGGTTAATATTGTTACGGTGAATTTGATCCTGTCATTATGATGTTAGCTGGTTATTTTGCTCATTAGTTGATGCAGTCTCTTCCTAGCCTCAATGGTCTTTACAATTTGGCATGTTTTTGCCATGGCTGGTACCAGTTGTTCCTTTCCAGGTTTAGGACTTCCTTCAGGAGCTCTTTTAGGGCAGGCCTGGTGGTGACAAAATCTCTCAGCATTTGCTTGTGTGTAAAGGACTTTATTTCTCCTTCATTTATGAAGCTTAGTTTGTCTGGATATGAAATTCTGGGTTGAAAATTCTTTTCTTTAGGAATGTTGAACATTGGCCCCCACTATCTTCTGGCTTGTAGAGTTTCTGCCAAGACATCAGCTGTTACTCTGATGGGCTTCCCTTTGTGGGTAAGCTGACCTTTCTCTCTGGCTGCCCTTAACCTTTTTTCCTTCATTTCAACTTTGGTGAATCTGACAATTATGTGTCTTGGAGTTGCTTTTCTCGAGGGGTATCTTCGTGGCATTCTCTGTATTTCCTGAATTTGAATGTTGGACTGCCTTGCTAGATTGGAGAAGTTCCCCTGGATAATATCCTGCAGAGTGTTTTCCAACTTGGTTCCATTCTCCCCGTCACTTTCAGGTACACCTGTCAGACATAGATTTGGTCTTTTCACATACTCCCATAATTCTTGGAGGCTTTGTTGGTTTCTTTTTATTCTTTTTTCTCTAAACTTCTCTTCTCACTTCATTTCATTAATTTGATCTTCCATCACTGATACCCTTTCTTCCAGTTGCACGAATCAGCTACTAAGGCTTGTGCATTCATCACATTGTTCTCGTGCCATGATTTTCAGCTCCATCAGGTCCTTTAAGGACTTCTCTGCATTGGTTATTCTAGTTAGCCATTTGTCTAATTGCTTTTCAACGTTTTTAACTTCTTTGCCATAGGTTTGAACTTCCTCCTTTAGCGTGGAGTAGTTTGATAATCCAAAGCCTTCTTTCAGCTCGTCAAAGTCATTCTCCGTCCAGCTTTGTTGCATTGCTTGTGAGGAGCTGCGTTCCTTTGGAGGAGGAGAGGCACTCTGATTTTTAGAGTTTCCAGCTTTTCTGCTCTGTTTTTTCCCCGTCTTTGTGGTTTTATCTTCCTTTGGTCTTTGATAATGGTGACATACAGATGGAGTTTTGGTGTGGATGTCCTTTCTGTTTGTGAGTTCTTCTAACAGTCAGGATCCTCAGCTGCAGGTATGTTGGAGTTTCCTGGAGTTCCACTCCAGACCCCATTTGCCTGGGTATCAGCAGCAGAGGCTGCAGAACAGCAGATATTGGTGCACAGCAAATGTTGCTGCCTGATGTTCTTCTGGAAGTTTTGTATCAGAGGAGTACCCGGGCATGTGAGGTGTCAGTCTGCCCCTACTGGGGGGTGCCTCCCATTTAGGCTACTTGGGGGTCAGGGACCCACTTGAGGAGGCAGTCTGTCCATTCTCAGATATCCAGCTGCATGCTGAGAGAACCACTGCTGTCTTCAAATCTGTCAGACAGGGACATTTAAGTCTGCAGGGTTTTCTGCTGCCTTTTGTTTGGCTATGACCTGCCCCCAGAGGTGGAGTCTACAGAAGCAGGCAGGCCTCCTTGAGCTGCAGTGGGCTCCATCCAATTCAAGCTTCCTGGCCGTTTTGTTTACCTACTCAAGCCTCAGCAATCGTGGGTGCCCCTCCCCCCACCTCGCTGCTGCCTTGCAGTTTGATCTCAGACTGCTGGGCTAGCAATGAGTGAGGCTCCATGGGCATAGGACCCTCTGAGCCAGGCACAGGATGTGTATCTTTATTAAAATAGGAAGAAATTTTTGGATCAAACAATGAATTAATGTCAAAATTTGTTAAATGGAATCTCATATGTATGATACTGTGTAGTAATACTTTGGCACGTGTGTTTGGCAATTTTGTGACAAAAAGAGAAAAAAATCTTAACATATCAACTTACCTTATATTTGACAAAACATAATCCCTAATAACCATGTAAATTAAATTTAATATTTCATGTTAATTTGAATTATAATAAATTTGCCATGTAGAATATTTATGTGTGCATGTGTTTGAGAGGGAATTTCTCATTGTAAAATGGATTATGTTACAAAATTATTTCATTTTAGTTATTTTTAAAAAGGTATACATTTTCCAATAATAATAATAATAATACCAAAAGAACTAGGAAGATGTATAACAATCTTTATAATTGCAGGATCCAAGATTAATAAACTCTGACTGGCAAGACATAATTCACTTTGATTCTAAAATAAGTAGGAGGATGGTTAGAAGAGTGGAAGAATACAGCCAGTGGAAGTGAGAAAAAGACATGACAATTGAACACCCTTAAAATCAGGAGCAAAGGATAAAGCTTTCTGGGTGTAGATTTCTGGTAGAAAGGTAACATGTACAAGTCACTTGCAATCTAATTGTTCACAAAATAAAACCCACCTGACAGCTTATTATTTAAAATTAATAGTCCTGTTGCTCAGCACATATTCATACTTTCCATGGCAGAATTCTGCTTTCCTGCTCCTTGCTTCCTGATAGGGGCCAATGGGATGCTCAGACGTGGGAAACAAGGAAGGTCGTGAAATGTGTTTGGCAATTGAACTCACCCTCTTGCCTTCCTGCTTTTCTTTACAAGTAGAAAATAACTTAGCTTTACGTTTAAAGAGAACACATTAGAGTGCACTGAGACAAAACCAAGTCCAACTAAGCCTAGAAGAGTAAAAAATCCCTCTTCATCTGCAATTACAAAGACAAAAAATACATGCTTAGTATAAAATGCCACCGAGTTTTGGTATGAATAATTAGGCAGCATTATTGATACACTAACTTTTATACTCATTACCTAAAAAAAAAAAAAAAAAAAAAAAAAAAAAAACAGTTTTGCCAAACAAGCATTTGGTAAAAAAGTGTTAGACTAAGGCCTATACAGGAAAATTAAAATTAAGTAATATTAAAAAAAACAGTGATGATAATCTCAGTAGTAATCGCAATTAGAAAATTAAAAGTAACATTAACAAGAACAGTGATGATAACCTCAGTAGCAATAACAATTAAAACACGTGTCTTACTTACATTATCTCATTTTATATAAAAAAGACACAATTCACATTGTGAATTGGAATGCTTAAAACTTTAGCTTTTTTGATTTTAAAATAACGTATTTCCATTTAAATGGGGTCCCGCATTTTTCACTCAAATCAGTGTAGATATCCATTGATTGTGGTTGAGCTGCTCTTAACCTGTATACATAGGAATAAATTTTGTCCTAGTTTCCCTTTTCTTGAATGAAACAGCAGTAATAACAAAAACAAGATGTCCTCATTCCTCATGCTATATATGGCTTTTTAAAAAATCAGTGTTAGTTTATTTTTTGGTTGGGCTTTTCAAACAGGCAATATCTGTCTTTAGATAACTTCTATCCTTGCATCATCATTTTGCTAGCATATAACATGAAGCAGGAGAAAGACAGAGAGAGAGAAATGGAGAGAGAGAAACACAGAGAGAGAAGCAAATAGAGAAACAGAGAGGGAAACAGAGAAACAGAAAGAGAGGGAAACAGAGAGAGAGAGAAACAGAGAGAGAGAGAGAGAAGCAGAGAGAAAGAAAGAGATGGGGATGCCCTCTCTAACCACTCCTATTCAACATAGTTTTGGAAGTTCTGGCCAGGGAAATCAGGCAGGAGAAGGAAATAAAGGGTAATCAATTAGGAAAAGAGGAAGTCAAATTGTCCCTGTTTGCAGATGACATGATTGTATATCTACAAAACCCCATCGTCTCAGCCCAAAATCTCCTTAAGCTGATAAGTAACTTCAGCAAAGTCTCAGGATACAAACTAAATGTGCAAAAATCACAAACATTCTTAAACACCAAAAACAGAGAAACAGACAGCCAAATCCTGAGTGAACTCCCATTCACAATTGCTTCACAGAGAATAAAATACCTAAGAATCCAACTGAAGAGGGATGTGAAGGACCTCTTCAAGGAGAACTACAACTCATTGCTCGATGAAATAAAAGAGGATACAAACAAATGGAAGAACATTCCATGCTCATGGATAAGAAGAAGTAATATTGTGAAAATGGTCATACTGCCCAAGATTATTTATAGATTCAATGCCATCCCCATCAAGTTACCAATGACTTTCTTCACAGAATTGGAAAAAAACTACTTTAAAGTTCATATGGAACCAAAAAAGAGCCTGCATTGCCAAGTCAATCCTAAGCCAAAAGAACAAAACTGGAGGCATCACCCTACCTGACTTCAAACTACACTACAAGGCTACAGTAACTAAAAGAGCATGCTACTGGTACCAAAACAGAGATATAGACCAATGGAACAGAACGGAGCCCTCGGAAATAATGCTGCATATCTACAAGTATCTGGTCTTTGACAAACTTGACAAAAACAAGCAATGGTAAAAGGATTCCCTATTTAATAAATGGTGCTGGGTAACTGGCTAGCCATATGTAGAAAGCTGAAAGTGCATCCCTTCCTTACACCTTATACAAAAATCAATTCAAGATGGATTAAAGACTTAAACGTTAGACCTAAAACCATAAAAACCCTAGAAGAAAACCTAGGCAATACCATTCAGGACATAGGCATGGGCAAGGACTTCATGTCTAAAACACCAAAAGCAATGCCAACAAAAGCCAAAATTGACAAATGGGATCTAATTAAACTAAAGAGCTTCTGCACAGCAAAAGATACTACCATCAGATTGAACAGGCAACCTACAGAATGGGAGAAAATTTTTGCAATCTACTCATCTGACAAAGGGCTAATATCCAGAATCTACAATGAACTCATCAAATTTACAAGAAAAAAACAAACAACCCCATCAAAAAGTGGGCAAAGGATATGAACAAACACTTCTCAAAAGAAGATATTTATGCGGCCAAAAGACACATGAAAAAATGCTCATCATCACTGGCCATCAGAGAAATGCAAATCAAAACCACAATGACACACCATCTCACGCCAGTTAGAATGGCGATCATTAAAAAGTCAGGAAACAACAGGTGCTGGAGAGGTTGTGGAGAAATAGAAACACTTTTACACTGTTGGTGTGACTGTAAACTGGTTCAACCACTGTGGAAGTCCATGTGGCGATTCCTCAGGGATCTAGAACTAGAAATACCATTTGACCCAGCCATCCCATTACTTGGTATATACCCAGAGGATTATAAAACATGCTGCTATAAAGACACATGCACACGTATGCTTATTGTGTCACTATTCACAATAGCAAAGACTTGGAACCAACCCAAATGTCCAACAATGATAGACTGGATTAAGAAAATGTGGCACATATACACCATGGAATACTACGCAGCCATAAAAAATGATGAATTCATATCCTTTGTAGGGACAGGGATGAAGCTGGAAACCATCATTCTCAGCAAACTATCGCAAGGACAAAAAACAAACACTGCATGTTCTCATGCATAGGTGGGAATTGGACAATGAAAACACATGGACACAGGAATGGGAACATCACACCCCGGGGACTGTTGTAGTGTGTGGGGATGGGGGAGGGATAGCATTAGGAGATACACCTAATGTTAAAATGATGAGTTAACAGGTGCAGCACACCAACATTGCTCATGTATACATATGTAACAAACCTACACGTTGTGCACATGTACCCTAAAACTTAAAGTATTAAAAAGAAAAAAAGAAAGACTCTTGCATAAAATGGCAGAATAAAAGGTAGCCTTTCTTTAAGAAACTAAAAAAAAATATGGAATCATACAATTAAAAAAAGTGTACTTCAGTAAGTGGAAATTAAAGTGTGTTTGTTTCTCTCCTTAGTTTCTCTAGAATTTGAATACTAGTTATAAGGATTCTTAAACTACCACAATATAGTTGTTTGCATCAGTGCAATATGAATCTATTTTCTTTTGTAACAAAACACAATTGGAAAAAGTGGTTATTTTACCAAGGCTTTGACAGGAATGGTATGCTCTCCTTTAAGGAATCAAACTTATGTAACCAATAAAGCCCTTGGAAATCTGGCCTCATATTTGTGTACACAGCCCTGGTATAGGGCTTCTGATGTGTGGCAAGTAAGGAATGTCACTTTCAGACAGGCCAGGAAATGCAAGTTATCTTAAAACATCAAGAGGAGAGGAATTCACCCAATTCACAGGTATTTAAGGATACAAATCCATGGCTGGGCTTGGCTTTAAAAAATCTGATCTCAAATTCCTTCTATAACACAAACTTCCGTCAAAGCTTACTTAAAAGGCCTGTGTAGCAAATAATTATTCTTGCTGCACTGTATACAACTAATTAAGCCAAGTACAATAAAGGAAAGCAGTCCTACCATGATTTTTCTTTTAATAAAAATGGGAAGTTGAAGAAAGAAAACTATGTTTCAAAAACTATAGCACACCTGTTCTTAAATTCTAGTCTGCCAAATGTTTTTCAATTTTTACTATTTTCTACAGTTTAAATTATATCCATTACAGAAATCAACTCCTAGATACTACACACTCAAGCCGAAGCTTAAAGAGCTGAGAAAACAAACCCTAGTAGCCAGAAAAACGTCCTAAATATCAGTGTAAAAAAATAAGAAATCTTAACCTGAAAATCATAAAATATAAGTACGTCAAAATTACTCATCTTACTCTCAACCCTACTTTACCTAATACTTGTTGTCATTCCTACCTGTCCTTTAAGCCAGATATTAAAACTTTGTTGTTGTTGTTGTTGTTTAACGAAAGTTATTTACTATGCCAACCTTATGGGAATTGCTTTCCTCACTCTCCTATTTGCAGTAGGACTACATATTGTAGCACCCTAAGGGTGAAATATCGAACAAAGAATCTCAATTACTGTAGCATTTTGTTTAATTATTATCATCATAGCAGATATAACAGTTACTAATAAAACAATAACACATGGGTCTTTCCAAACATGTGCCTCTGCCTGGAGGGAAATGTTGCTTCTGTCTCAACAAATCAAGCCTAATATGAAACGCTGCTGAAAAGCCTAGGATTAGAGTTCTTACCCTGCCTCGATAATCTTTTCCAAAAATTTTTAATCAACAGAATCATAGCCATTTCACAGACAACTACCCAACAATATCTACAGACGGTGTTTCTCCTGCAGTGGATCCAAGATCAAAAAAACTCTCAGCCCCACCCCCCTATCAGCAGGAAGTAGCCAGAAAGAACAGGTGGCCCCTCCTTCTTTTGTAAGTAAAGGGTGTGGAATGACAGAGCAAGGGCACCATCATCTTGGACAAACCACCAATTGAAGATCCAGCTTCCTTTCTAACCTCATGCACTTCAAAGAAATCACCTGTCTTCTAACAACAAGCAGCCAGAAAAAGCAGACAGGTAAACACAGATAAGACAGCTGGGGCATAGAGGGAGGTGGAGGAAAGTCTCTTGGGTAACTGCCAATCTTCCCCATCATACAGTGGGCACCAGTAAAACAGTGGGCCTTAATAAGCACATTGCTTTCCCTTCAGGTGCACTAAGATAGGAAAGCTGAAAGCAGTCTCGGGGGTATGCCTGCAGCTTCAGGAAGATGTATGGCAACAGACACACAACTTTCCCTCCCAGAGAAGCACAACAAAGAGACATATAAGCAGTCCAAGCCTGTAATAAACTGTCCTGTCCTGAATCCTTGAAAAGTCTTAATCTGTAAGAGAGTGTGGCTCTGACTCAACTTGGCAAGAAATCCCCGTCAGGTTTGTTTTCTAAAATAAATCTCTCCTTGTTGACACTCAAGCCACCCTTTGTGTTTCTTTTCCTCCTTCTTTAGTTCTTACAATTTTGGTCTTCACAGTATTCTCAAAAGTATAAATAATTTAGGGACATAAAGAAATGTACATGTCATGAAAACTCCTAGTAGATTCACGTATTTCCGTTCATTAGACTATTTATTCTCTAGTTATTTATTAAGCACCAGTTATTCAGGCGCTATATCTTAATAGTTCTATGCATAAAATGGTGAACAATGTAAGAATAACCTTTGATCCCTGTATTTTCTATACTATCAGAAAATTATGAACAAACAGATCAACGAACAAAATCATTTCAGATTGTCTTAAGCACTGTGAGAAATATAATCATGGTGGTGCTGTGTGAGAAATAATTTGCTTGAGAGAGTGGAAGTTCATTGCCAAAGTCTTTCAACAAGAAGCTTAGGAAATTCCTCTTTGGGGGTGACTCTACAGCCTAGACCTAAAGGATGAGAAGAAACTGAGTGTGCAAAGATTCAGAAAAATAGAAGGAGAAAAAAGACCCTAAAGGGAGGAGAGTTGATTGAATATGTGTTTGAGGGTACAAGGAACCTGGGGGAAAGGGGTTGAAGTGACAACGGAAGATACAGGAGGAGGGGAAGCCAGACCCTTCAAGTTTGGGTAGAAAGTTTGTATTTTATTCTAAGTGAAAAAGACACATTTTTGAATAGTTTCAAGAAATTTTTGACATAGTCCCATTTAGGTCTACATGAAAGTGAGTATTGTATGAGAAAAAATATTTGTAGACTAGTAAACCAATATATCATTTGCCCTAATTAAACACTAGTTTATAGAAGCCTGAGATTGTAATATGAAGATCCTAGCCTATCTGACACAAATTATAGATAGTTAACATTAGCCAAAGTGCAGAGAAGGCACAAATAATAATAACTGAAGAGGAATTTTGGGTAGACAGAGAAGAAATGTAATGAAAATTTTTAGGGACATGTGAGGTCTGGAAAGAAGGAAACCATGGTGGAGAAGAAAGCAGAAAGTAGGCCAGGTGCAGTGGCTCACGCCTGTAATCCCAGCACATTTCCAGGGTGAGGCGGGTGGAGCACCTGAGGTCGGGAGTTCGAGACCAGATGTCCAACATGGAGAAACCACATCTCTACTAAAAATACAAAATTAGCCGGGTGTTGTCGTGCATGTCTGTAATCCTAGATAACTCCAGAGACTGAGGCAGGAGAATCGCTTGAACCCAGGAAGCAGAGGTTGTGTTGAGCCGAGATGGCCCCATTGTACTCCAGCCTGGGCAACAAGAGCAAAACACACAAAAAGAAAGGAAAAAATATAGTAAAACGTAAGGAGCATAGGTTTTTCCCACTCTTCTGAAATCCCAGAGTCAGAGGTGCCGAGTTAAAGGAAATTTGTCCACCTGTGATTTGATCTCTGAAAAAGAACTTCAGCATGTGGTGTTTGTGGCAAGAGAGGTCACCCATGGCACAGAAAATGTAAAATGAAGATACGGCATTGTTAAGCAGAGAGAGGATGCTGAGAGAAGGTTCAGAGATGCTCTTATGTATGGGGGCAAGGATAGGACTCTGACGTGCCCACGTTTCTCCTGCAAAAGACTGAAGAGAACTCAGCGCAGTGCTGGGAGGCATTCCCAGGGCTACCCTGACAAGAGATAAGGTAGTCATGGTGCTGAAGCCACCATATAAACAGCCTGGTTGGGCATCTAATAGAGGGTTTATTTATTAATATATGTATGTATTTATTTATATTCAAATTTTTGAAAATAAAAGAAGATCGCAATTAACTCCTGAAGTATCCAATACAAGTCACAAATTTATGCTGTCACTCAGAACAGAGCATGAGAGTCTCAGGAATCAACCAGAAATCCTACAGCGAAGATCTGGGTGAAACCAGGGGCCCAAAGGTCACATCAAGAGTCTTCCAACTCTTTTCCACTTTTGCAAGGGTAAGTGTTCCACTTGTGCCCCTCCCTACATTCTCACTTGCTACTTTGCAACTCGTAAGTGGCACTCTGTAAAACAAAGCCCTTTTCTGAAAAGCAAACAAACAAACAATAATGTTAGATACTATTCATTAGCCACTTTAAACCTCCACCATCAGTTTGTCAGGGTCTAGGACTTGTAAGGAGGATTAGGTGGATAAGACACAACCAAAAACTTTCAAGTACTGGTACATCACAGGTGTTCTATGTGTAAATTTGTAGCACTACCACAACACTTAGATTTAATGTCTTTCCATCTACTTCAGTTCATTCACATTTCATATGTAATTGGTACAGTTTTAAAAAACATACTTAAGATATGTGTACTGCTTTCAGTAAAGGAATCTAAAATGAAAAGTATTCTGATCCAGAGTAAAAAAAAGTGTATGTTTTGTGGCTGATGCTGTCTCTGCTGCCAACTGGCTCTGTATCCTAGGCTGAGTCCTTTAATTTCTCTGGGCATTCATTTTCTCCAGAAAATGAGCAGACTGGACTAAATCATTGCTGGGGTCTATTTTGATTTCTGACATCCTTCACTCATAGGAGTGATAAAATAAGGATGGCTGAGATGATCATGGTTAGACTGGCATTAATCATTAAACAATGTTAACAAGTGTACAACCATTTAGTGAGTTCAGGCCATTTGCCTGGCAAAAAGTGCGTCATTTTATACAGGTTATTTCTAATCATCTAAACAACCACATGAGGAAATAGAAGTTGAGAGAGTTTGTAGTTTGCTCCATGCTACACAGTTGGTAACTGGCATAGCCAGACTTCTCACTCATGTTTTCTCTGAAGCTTCTAAATTATTTATAATACTTATTTTCTGTCTTTTTAAATTGTTTGATTTGAAGATAACAGCTTCCAGTCATTGTGAAAATTTTATACATCAGCCAAGCTTCCCATTCTCTCCGAAGCTCTATTTATAGCATTGAGGCAAAGCAATCTATGTCCTGAACTCATGAAGAATTCACTTCGATCATTCATTTAGTACTTATTTTCAAAGCTAATACATTTTTCTAATCTCCTGTAACTATCTCCTGTGTCCTTCCCACAAAACTATAAATGCTCTGAAGGAATGTCAAGAAATGCTTGGGAGGGGTGTGGCATCAACAGGGCTGGAACTCAAGTGAAGAGAGTAAGGTGTCTGCTGTCAAAACCTCAGGAGGTCTCACTGTCAGGACCTCACCAGTGCTGGGTCAGCTGAGCTCGTTCCCAGCCCTAGACAGCCCATAGCAGCTGGTGGATGGTCAACTCACTGAAACGGTCTGAATGAAGTTCAACAAACTTAGTTCTCAGCTGTGATGCCCACTGCTTTGGCTGCCAAGAGAGACTCTTAAGTAGTGCCTGGAAAATCAACCTGGTGAAAACAAAAGTGAAGTCCAGAAGGCAGAGTAGAGGAAAGCCAGTGGAAATGCCTTCCTCGGTAGCATATTATTATAGTATAAGGGGACACCCAAGATCTGAAGCAAAAACTCACTCAGTCATTCCCTGGATCTAAAAGACTCAGTAATATAATGTGGTACATGGAAAGATTTTTGAAGAAACACCTTTAGATTGTTTCAGCCCTTTACCTGTGTGGGTTAGTGTCATAGTAAAACATCACACACCTGGTGACACTTGTGTGTGATTACCAAAAAAAAAAAAAAACAAAAAAAAACCCAGAAATTTATTATCTCATAGTTCTGGAGGCTGGAAACCCAAGTCAAGATGTCATCAGCTTTGATTTTTTCTCAGAACTCTGTCCTTGGCTTGCAGATGGCGGCCCACTCTTTGTGTGTTTACATGCTCTTATCTCTGTGCTCATGAATTCCTGGTGTACCCTTGTGTGTCAAAATGTCCTCCTCTTATAAGGACACCAGTGAGATTGGAATAAGACCATATCGAACTGCTTTGGTTTAACATAATTACATTTTTAAAGCACTTATCTCCCAATACAGTAACATTCTGATGTAACGGTATTAGGACTTTAACATGAATGGGTGGGGATCTTGGGAATTCAACTCATAATACCATGAGTCTGGAAAATTTCAAGCTGTCACATAGGAAGATATAGTCATAATGAACAGCAGAATGCCATGCACATTAATAAGTAAGTATCGATCATTTATGCTTCAAGATTCAACTCTGACAACTTCTAGATAAACAGTACATTTTTGTTGATTCAATACAATTGATTTAATGAGTGAATGAATTTGTTTACTATCATCAGTGGTCAATATCACACTATGGAAACAGCAAAACTTAAGGGTTAGAGATGTGTCTAAGACACAAGATATTAATTACCCGCATCTTTCTTATTTAAAAATTAGTCTTTTAATTAAACAATTGAACTTAAGCAATGTTACAAGTTAAGCAGATAAATCTTATTTAGCAAGATCTCTCTTTAGTAAATAAGTAGAATTGAATATTTTCCCTCACTTTTTCTCCTCTATTAGCTTTAATCAGACCTAATTCATATACTTAAACATGGATTGGATATTTATTACGATTAATTCCTACACTGACACTAGAGTCACTTTTGGACAGACCCTCTGGTTTCAGATTATCAGAAAATACAATATATTGTATGTAGTTCAGATGCTGAAAAAGTTTCTGCATTATGAACACTTATTTAAGTATTTATTGCAAACATTATGCTAATAATGGATACTTTCAATGTTTATTTATTCATTGTATTCTTAGCATTACACATATTCTCATCAACCTAAATATCTGGCCATTTCCCTTTACTCCTCTGCTGCAAGACCCTGTTTCTCTTTGTTCACATAGCAATAGAAGGAAAAGAGAAAACAAATTATGTAGATTTTCTTCTTTTATACGTTACTAACTTTTTTTTTTTGGTTTGGATGCTGTCTAATCAGATGCTATTTTTCCATTTGGCCAGTTACAACTAACAAAAATTATTGACTTGTTTTAACACAAAATTCAAATTGAATAATGCACCCTTAGCTGCAGGCCAGCAACATATGATCTCAAAGGGTGTAAGTAAAAGTCTTCAAATATATTTTTTGGGGCCGGGCGCAGTGGCTCACGCCTGTAATCCCAGCACTTTGGGAGGCCGAGGCGGGCGGATCACGAGGTCAGGAGATCGAGACCATCCTGGCTAACACGGTGAAACCCCGTCTCTACTAAAAATACAAAAAATTAGCCCGGCGTGGTAGCGGGCGCCTGTAGTCCCAGCTACTCGGGAGGCTGAGGCAGGAGAATGGCGTGAACCCGGGAGGCGGAGCTTGCAGTGAGCCGAGATCGCGCCACTGCACTCCAGCCTGGGCGACAGAGCGAGACTCCGTCTCAAAAAAATAAATAAATAAATAAATAAATAAAATAAATATATATATATATATATTTTTTTTTTGGAAAATTATGTGTTCTTATTTATTAAATTTATTTCACATAATCTTTTTACTTGAAATATTTGAGTAACATTATCAAATATGATTAAATATGTATACTATTATTTAAAATATAATTTCTTACTTAGTTTTTGTAATATTAATTGATAGTAGCACTTAGCAAATAGGGCTTGTATCAAGTGTAAAAGGCCTCAAAAAACATAGTAGGCTTGAATGGTAACAATCTAATCACTCATTTTACAGATGAAGGAACTAAAGGCCATATAGAAAAGGCAAAGTCGTAAATAGCAGAATTATTTTGAAGGAACTTTCATTTTTAGTTTCAGAAATTATTTGATAAATGTGTTCCAAATATTACCTTTGAAAACAAGTAGGCATAATGGAAGGTAAACATGGATAAATCAAAAGTATTAAAAACTTATTCAATAATGGTGAGTATTGGGGGACTAGTAGCAGGTTTTGAAGCAAATATGAGTATCAGGTTTGTGTATTAGAAGATGAGGAGTCAGTTGAAAAATGGCATAAACTTCAATGTGATAATTACATACTTTGTGGCCATGCTTGTTGACAAAATGAACTAATGATGAAAGAATGGAGCTAAAAACACCTGTGAGAAAAAAAAAATTTGATCAATTTGTAAACTTACTAGGTTTTAGAGAAAGACTACAATAATGCAAATGAAGAGAATAAAGTGAGTCCATAGAATGGGGTAAAGAAAAATACAACAAAATTGTGTCATGTGTTCATATAAAGTATTCAAATTCTAATAATAGATTATTGAGCCTAAAATCAATCAGGCTGAATTTTTTAACAATAATACAATATTATATATAAAGTGGGAAAACCATTATCAAAGGTGACAAAGAGCTTTAAGATGTAAAAGATCTGCAATTTGGAATTTTTGTAGGTGTAACACAAATATTACACTAAGTAAACTCGATATTCATATTTCCTTGAAAATTATTGCACAGTGATGTAAAATTAATAAAATGTGATGGCCTTAAGAAACAAACAACAACAACAACAAAACTAATGTGTGTTTAAAGAGGCCATGTAAAAAGACTTTCAACTTTTGTACTCTCTGAAGATAGTCAGTCTCCTAGAGGGGCCTGTGTTTTAGACCTGAGAGCTGGTCTGCATGACAGCACATATTTGCAGTGCTGAAGTCTATGGGAGTGGAGGGAAGTCTCTTTACTTTCATATATCCTTTGTAGCAAAGTCATTTGCCAACATAGAGAAACTCTCTTGTTTTCTTCCCAGTGGTGTTTCCAGTAAGAAAAAAGCTTAGTGTTTCACAGTACACATTTGCACGTTGTTTGGATGCTAAGCACTCCACCTCAGAGAACCTTGACATAGTGGGGAAGCTAAAAATCCAGGCATTGGAAGTAGGAAAACAACTCTGATGTATTGACCCTTTTATTTTTGTTTTTCTTGATGAGGCCCCTCAGGTGTTTTCAACTCCAGAAGTGTGAACAGCAAAGCAAAGCTACAACATCAGCAGGATGAAGGGTATGCCTAATCTAAGAACTATCATAATTGTGGTCAAGGAGATAATTTCTTTGGAATTATTTACTTAGGTAACTGCCACATCTCATCACTGCTTCCAGGTCATGAGATTTCATGGTTTACCTGAGTGATACGTTTGTTTCCTTGTTACTTCATCTTTATTTATTTATTTTAGTAGAAGCTTTGGTTTGTAGGAATTACTGTCAAAATTCCAATGATCATTTGAGAATAACCCTGTAGTTGGTTGAATTTTCTAAAAAAAAAAAAAAAAAAGATGTTGAAATGATAACCCTGGGGACATGTGACTATAACCTTATTTTGAAATATAAACTTTTCAAATAGAATCAAGTTAAGGTAAGGTCACACTAGATTAGAGTGTGCCCTCAATTCAATGCCTTCTATCATTATAAAGAAAGAGAGACTTAGAGACACAGAGACATACACAGAGGGAAGACAGCCATGTGAGGACAGTGGTAGATGCTGAAGCAACATAGCTACAAGCTGATGAATAACAAGGATTACTGGCAACAACTAGAAGCTGGGAAGAGCAAGGAAGAATTCTCCTCTGGAAACCTCAGAGGTCCGGCAACATATTGACTTCAGATTTTTAGTTGACACAATGCAGAAAAAATTATTTATGTTTTTAAAAGCCATTCAAAATGTGGAAATTTTTTTATGGTAGCTCTAGGAATCTAATACATTCTCAGAGGTATAAATTTTTCATGATTATGAATTATCTACTCATTGTTATCTTTTTCAACATTTTCACATTGCTAATAAAAACATATAATTTCCAACTTTTTGTATAGAAGGTGTTGCTGTATCTTTTAACACTTCTAGTAATCTTAGGGCTTTTTGAACAGAATATGTAAATTTAAAGGGAAAAACACATTTAGTCTGCTTAATGAAATCAGTGTTGATTGGGTGAAGAAAAACATCCTCCTTCTCTCCTGCAATCTGGCCCGGGCCTCCCCTGTAAGCATCCCAGATTAAATCATATGGCTTTTTACCATACCGGGAATTTAAGAGAGTGACAATGATGGTGGTGATGATAATGATGGTGATTACTATAAACAGGGTAATTCATATCTTAACTATTTCATTTGATTATAATTTGCTAACATTCACTGGTATATATCATGTATATTCTATGTGTGCACACACAAACCACTTTGAATAAACAGTATTACATTTCCCTTTCCCTTTGTCCTAGCTTGAGATCCCCAGAAAACAAGCCTGAAATAAAAGAGCATATGTGGAGTACTTTACTGTGGTATCACTCCATATATTGGAAGGCCTGAGTGAGGTCACAGATCCTTCTTCCTGCCTTTCTAATATCATATTCAAGTACGGTTTCCTAAATTTATGACCCATTCCCATTGTTCTCACAATCCTCCTGTCCATTCCAATTCCTGCCAGTGATTACAGTGACTTCAGCATTCACACAAAGGCCACGAAATAATACAAATTTCTGAAATTCCTAGTTTCCAAAGACGTTTTCTTACACTTTAATTCAGCCATCATCTTTCTTTTTTTTATTCTTTTTTTTTTTTTTTTTTTTTTTTTTTTGAGACTGAGTCTCACTCCATCACCCAGGCTGGAGTGCAGTGGCACAATCTCAGCTCACTGCAAGCTCTGCCTGCCAGGTTCACACCATTCTCCTGCCTCAGCCTCCCAAGTAGCTGGGACTACAGGTACCCGCCACCTCGCCCAGCTAATTTTTTTGTATTTTTAGTAGAGACGGGGTTTCACCATTCACAGGATGTTTCTCAATTTCCTGATCATATGACCACCTGCCTTGGCCTCCCAAAGTACTGGGATCACAGGCGTGAGCCACCACACCTGGCCCAGCCATTGTCTTTCACTGTTTCCTCTTAACTTTTTGTTTCCTGACATAGGGTCTCACTCTGTTGCCCAGGCTGGAGTGCAGTGGCATGATTATAGCTCCCTGCAGCCCTAAAATTCTGGGCTCTAGTGGTCCTCCCAACTCAGCCTCCCAGTTGGCTGGAACAACAGATGCACACTACCATGCCAAGTGAAAATTTTATTTATGTAGAGATGAGTCTTGCTATGTTGTCCAGGCTACTCTCAGACACCTGGCCTCAGGCAATCTTCCTGCCCTGACCTCTCAAAGTGCTGGAATTATAGGAATAAGCCACCATGCATGGTCCCCTTAATGATTTATTTTACTAATATTTTACAGTACCTTGACTATACTTCTCACCTGTGGAAGCCCAAATGTGGAACACCTCACCCATCCCCTGTCCAAGCTGTTTCCTGGACAGCTGGCTGTCATGTTTGAGCTGCATTATGAGCATGCTTATATGTCAATAGAGTACAGGCAGGCTTTAGCCAATAGTCAATTAGGAACTGAGGTTCTTAGCCCAACAGCCCACGAGTAACTAAATCCTGCCAATAACCAGGTGAACAAGCTTGGAAGCACATCTTTTCCCACGTGTTTTAAAATGACTGAAATCCTGACTAACACCTTAACTGCAATCTTGTGAGAAGCCTTGAGCCAGACATACCCTGACAACTATGCCCAGTTTCCAGACCCTCAGAAACTGTGAAATAATTAATAGTGTTTTTTAAGCCACTAAATTGTGCTATAATGTGTTACTCAGTGATAGATCACAAATAAACTAGCAATGTCCCCTTACCAAAGTCATCTTTCTTACTGGTAGCTAGCGTACATGCTAGAAACCAATATTATGTGATTAGGTAACTGGTAAATAGACAGCAATATTAAAATCTCTAAAGAAGCTGTCATAAAAAGAGAGAGACATCGAGTAGCTAAGGGAAGCTGCATATACCCCATAACACACTCTGTAAATGCATGTAAATTTCTGCTTTCCCCACGAAAGTATTGTTGGTGCCTTGCCTCCTTAAGGTTAGCTCTGAAGGACGTGGTGTTCTAGTCAAATAGTCTATTATGGGTACAATGACTCTAATGCATTCTTTGAGCTCTTTCTGCATTATCTGAGCAATTTGGCGATACGTACTTCTTTGTATTCCCATCTTTCCCCTGCTCATTTTAATTTAATAACATTTTCATGTCATCTTCTTACTCTCAATAGGATGTATCATATCTGAAAACTTCTTTGCCACATTTTTAATTTCTGTGATTGCGTGCAAGTACTGTGATAATGATACTAACAAAGGACAATCAAATGGCCCAATCTTATGCAGTGAAGAGCTGTTCAGGAGCAGGTCACTATTATTATCCTTTGTTCCTCCATACCCAAAGTCCACTGTTTCCATTTAGATGATTTAAATATTTTGATTTCTCTCTTCTCACTTTTTCCTAGGATTGGCTTATGCTGTATTTTGAGGGCTTCTATGTGGATTCTCTCTTTTACATTGTATAGTGAAACCAATTTATATACCAGTCTACTGGTCTTATAGCCTAGGCATAGGATCACATATGCATGGCATGAGTTCAGTCAGTGACATCCACAAAACACTGGTATAATGTAAGCATTAATAGCATAGATGAATTAGTTTGTCTCTTAGGGTCTCAGTTTACTGATACATCATATGGGGCTGAAAATCATTTATACTTCATACAGAGATTGGGATGATTAAATGAGTTAAAAACTTAGGCTACTTAGAACATTGACTGGCACATTGGCATGCACATTTCCTACATATACCAAATATAAACTTTCCTCTTTTATGAACAATTTCCAGATTTCTACCAACGTTATCTTGCCTGATTATGATAAAAATCACTGGGTAAGAAATGACACAGGTTATTTTAGTCATTTTTCAAATGAAGGAACAATGGTTCAAAAATAAATAAATGCCAGCATCAACTCTCCTAAGGATCAGGGCTAAATTATGAATATAGATTTTTTTGTGGAAACTTTTCTGAGGCTTCTTCTGCCTATCTCAGAGGTACCATCCTATGAGCTTATTGATGGGGACTCAATGGATTTTGATTTCTCTGCCCTTCACCAGGACACAGCCAGCAGTGTTTCCACCGGAGAACATGGTGGGATGTGGTGTGTGTGAATGTGTGAGTTCATAATGGGAATTCAATAAAGTGTTAAAGTGAGTTTGTGTGAAAGGAGAAAAAATTGCCATAACATTTGGAATCCCATTTAGGTAATCATCATACTGTAGTTTGTCAAGCTTGGAAAGGTGTACTTCCATATCTTAGTGGGAGTTATGTTGGGATGTTTTTTCCAGTATCAAGCAGTAACATAGTAATCTGTGGCCAGTATTCAAGAATGTTGAAGTCAAGATGCTCAGTACAACACTTCTCAGGCTTTTTTGAAAGCGTAGTCTTATGTTTTTATTAAGAGAAAGAAAATGTCTAATCTCACCATTTCATAGAATACAATAAAACCCATAAAATAAAGAATAATATACATCTCATATTTTTACATTCTTGAATGCCGTTTCTGATTTTAACATAAGCTAACACATTGTACATTTTGTACAATGCAATAACAGAATTTTGTACAATGCATTTTGTTCAGTGCATGTTGTGCAATGCAATAATACAATTTGCTTCTGTGTTATTGCGTTGTACAAAAATGCAGTAACGCAAAGGAAAGCATTCGTAGCAATGGAAGCAAGTAAGCCATGTATTATTCAGTGTGTTGAGGCAGTTAAGTCTCCTTGTTTTCACTCCCACTGAGTGAAACATTGCCAAGAGGAATAGCTATAACCGTTATAAAATATCAGAAGACTACAATTTTTAATATCCAAAGAACTGTTTTTAATGTCCGAATTTCATGTATTTTTACTTTAGATTTTTTTTTTTTTTTAATGGATACGTACTATCAGCAGAGAGCTATCAAGTCCTAATGTTTTATCTATAGCACTGGTGAAAGCTCCACCTGCCTGTCAGGTCCTACTGTTTTATCTATAATACTGGTGAAAGCTCCACCTGCTTATTTCAGGCTTATGAGACTTTCTTTCCTTTGGGGGTGGTGGGTGGTGCCACAACAAGAAGAATTATCATGCCCTCTGAGAGCAGAGAGCAGCTGGTGTAGTTTTCCTGATGTTTATGGGATGCAATAGGCATAAAGCCACATTTGGAACTGGTTGGGGAAATAACATAATGCTTCTTACGTTTATCTTTATAATCTACTTTTCTAACAAGTACTGTCCTGCTGTTCATACTGTATTTAGCAAATGCAGAAGAAAAAAAAAAGCTCTGTTAACACTGGGGCTGAGAGAATGGAATCCATGTCCTAGTTAAACTATTTTTTTATCAAATGGAAAATAAATATTGAGAGACATTTGTTCAATTTTTTTCTTTGAACAATGAAAGATGCTTTCATAAGAATTAACTAGGGGAAGTACCTCTGGAAAGCAGTGAACACAAAGTTTCTATTTGGAAGAAAACGAACATTATTGCCCCCCAAAAAATTCAGCTGTAGTGCGGTCCAAATTTGTCAAGCTAGGGGTGTTACAGAAAGGAATTTGCTACCAGAAACTTGCATTAGTTGGTATTTCTACTATTCCAAACTATTTATTTTTGATGACATCTTCCTTTGTTTGGGCAGAAGTTTTGTAGCGTGTATTTAGTGAAGAGCTACGGAACCTTAATAAAACGAAATAAGTAAAGCATCAGCATGGCAAAACTAGGGTCATTATGGCGACTTTAAAAATACTTTCATACAGAAATCAGGTCTCAGGCAGTTTTTGCAAGTCACAGAAATTATTCCTAAGTGTTGGGTTGTTTGCTTTTCTATATTTTCCCCTTTCCAATTATTTCTTTTTATTTTTCCTGAAACGTTTTGGGGTCTATTGCCCACCCTCTCAATGAACATCCGCATTGTGACTCTCATAGGATGTTCACACCTGCTTTATTCATTTATTAAATGGTTAATTCAGGAGACACAACCATGTCCCACAGATTTGGGAAGACACTGGAAATATAAAGATGTGCAGCTGGCGTAGCAGAATGAACATCTCCTCCAAAAACGTAGGAATGCTATGTAAATGAAAACTATTAAATATTAATGGTGGAAATCAAACAAATCACCTGCAGGGTATTAAGCAGGATCACGAAGCTCATGCAATAAGCTACTGCTGAAGCCAAAGTGGGCTTACTGTTTTCCAACACAGATTTACACTTTGCAGGGTGAGATCATGAGTTCTGATCCCAACTAAGGGTGCAAGATGAGGTTCTCATAACTTGAAAGACCCAAAATCTCCACATAAACTCAGAAACTATGAGAGATGATCTGGTTATTTTCCTGGAGTATGTTATCAAAATAAGTTTATATCAAATTCAGCTTGCCAGAAATGGTAGTAGTTAAGTATATTGACGTACCATGTAAATCATTCACTTGTAACAATGGGGAAAATTTAGTGTTATTGTGCTTCACAGTGAAATCAAGAGCAATCTTTCATTTTTAAAGTTAGATTAGGACATGTTACATAACTTGGCACTTTAGTATTGTATACACTAGCACTACTTTATGCACGACTTTTGCCACTGCGGAGTTTAAGTTAAAATATCCCTCAGTCATATAGCTATGGAATACATCTTCCATTTATAATTTCTGCATTAATAATTGAATAGTTTGGATTCAGGTTATTTCCATTTATACCATAAAACAAAAGCAAACTACTCCCGTTTAAATTTTTATGTTCAGAATATTGCACATTTTCTATAAGTCATTCAGATTAGTATCTATGTAGGTTCAGTCAAATCCAACCATGGATTTGAGTTATTATACTATATAACCCTATAAGATATATAAATGCTATCACTTTGCCTTTATAACAGAACCCAATTGTCTGTTTCAATCTATGGATTCAGCATCTGAGTAAAGTGATTTTGACTCCCAAAATTAGGGAAAAATGACAAAATAATGGGAGAAGGAGGAACCAGGCCTTAGTGCCACATATTGTGGTAGTAAGGTAGAGTCTCATTCTTTCCAGAAATCTGTATTAGACTTAACTTATAGACCTGATTGTGTCAAAGTTTAATTTTCATGTTGAAGCTCTAGCTTAAAGAGGCAAAATAAAGTTGTCCTCATTAAATATATTCATCACTTTAACAGGATAATAAAGGAACAAAATTTAGGTTTCAAGCTGAATAAGAATACTATTTCAATGAACGTGTCCCTAAGATAACCAGAATTAGCAGTTAATTTATGCATCTGGAAAACCTCAGTTCCCACCAGTAAAAATATCCTGAGAGGCTAGTGCGCTTTGAGAAAATTCTGGCATAATAAATAAATAATGTACATGTGGAACCCAGGAGCTGGGTAAGCCTTGCCTTTAGACAACTCTGTGACAACAAAAATAAGGTCAGCACTTTTGGAACTAATAACCCAGCACTTATCAGTATCATAAAGAGCATTGCGCAGGTGAACTTTGCTCCTACTGGTTCAGTAGTTACTTATTTCTACCTAAGCACTCACCTTTTACTGAAACAAAAAAAGAATTATATTTGAGAACTACTTCACCTAAATTACAAAATGAGTAAGTGTTTTTAGTTCCAGGTGACAGTAAAAAAATGGATTTGTTCCCTTCTGAGACTTGTTTGGGTGTTTTAGTTATGCATAAGTAATTCTAGCAAAGGAAGGGTAGAAAAGAGATGAAAATTAATTCACACTACTTGCTACTTGGGAATAAAGGGCTTTTTGAGGGGGGTTATGGATATTAAATGATTTACTTATATATTTATCCCTATTAGTACAGGCAGTATTTTCTTTGAGTATGCCTAAATAACAGTATTTCTAAAATCTAACAAGTACCATTGAGGTGTGAAATTAAAGACAAATAAAATTAAAAAGAAAGATAAATAAGTTTTCCTGTATTAGGCCAACTTGTCCCAGAGGCAGCAACAGGCACAGCCCAGACACAGGAAAAGTCTCAATAATATTATCTAACGTGCTCTGGAGACTCTCTCAGAACTCCCTCAACACAGGGAAAATACAACAAATTTTCCTTTGTCTTACGGAACGAGTTTACAGATTCTTGTTCTCTGTAACTAGTGACTTCAAGTATTCTGTTTTATCTAAGAAGTACAAGAAAGGTCGTGAGATGCCTGAGTAGGCCTGAACTACAGCTACCTGGGCACCATAGTGAAAGTTATTGGATAAGCCCATGCCCAGACAAACCTAGATAATGGACATCTGGGTTGCTTGGCAAAGGTCATGTGCAATCCTGTCTTTGTCCTGCCTCTGTAGCCCAAGTTTCATGCCACCGTAAACTTGCTTCAAGCTAACCTTTCCCCTTTTGTGAAGTGTGTATTAAAGTCAGATGCAGTCTTTGTTCTGGACCGGTCTTTTGCATGTTGAGTCAGCTGGCCTGAGTGCACTCAATAAATATTCTCTTGTTTCAACCTGAGGTCTCTCTCATCCTCCTGAATCCCGCAACACCATGTCAATTACTTGACATTCCTCATTCCCAATACCACAGGCCACTCTTGACATCATGTGCTTGCCTGGATGGAGTTCCTCATTTCAAACAGTGTACATATTTCCATGGGGTTTATTGTAGTAAGGCCAGAAACATATGGAAGTAACCATGCCCCTAACTATGCTGGAAGAAGTCAAGCTTCATCTGCATCTAGCACGTAATTCAAAAACAAATAAAAATGTGGCTGGACACTGTAGCTTACACCTGTAATCCCAGCACTTTGGGAGGCTGAGGTGGATTGATCACAGGGTCAAGAGATGAAGACAATCCCGGCCAACATGGTGAAACCTTGTTGCTACTAAAAATACAAAAATTAACTGGGCATGGTGGCAGGCATTTGTAATCCGAGCTACTCGGGAGGCTGAGGCAGCAGAATCTCTTGTCCAAGGGGCTGAGGTTTCAGGGAGCCGAGATCCAGCGACTGCATTCCAGCCTGGTGAGAAAGCAAGACTCCGTCTCAAAAAACACTTAATAGGCTTTACGTTAATGTTAAAAATTACTAAAACTTACCATTATAACATGTAGTTAAAACTGCTAAACATGGATTTCCATAAAAGGTGTATAAAAATGGTAAAAACTGTTTTTAGTTAAAAATTATAAGAAGGCATAACTATGTAGTAAAAAAGGTATTAAAATTAAATAAAGTAAAGTGGAAGGTATAAGGAAATAGGAAAAACATTGTAAATGTTAATCTTGCAAAGAAAACTCCGTGTGTAAACATATTAACTAAACTCAAAAGAGTAGAACATCAGGAAAAAAGATAAACATGATTATTTAACATATTTAGGTATACAAAATTGCCAAAATAACGTCAGATAGGTTATATTTTAGGGAATAGTATTAAAATATGTTCCAAAGCTGTATGTCATGTCTAAGGTTCTAGTTTCTAAATATGTAAATATGTGCTATTAATCACAAAGTTGTTATGCTGGGTTATTGTGAACCACAATGACCAAATTTCTTTTTTGATTGTGTTTCTAACTGTTTCCAACCTGGACATTTTGTTATTTACAGGCAATTGTTACTTTGCTAAAGTTCTCTTCAAAAATGGTTTATTACCAAGCTGTGAACTTCTAACAATTGTTCCCAAAGGAGGGTTTCTAACAACAACAAAAACAACAACAACAAAATTATAGAATACATAAAAAGCTAAAATGGTTATAAATGTCAACCAAAACAAAATGGACTAATTAACAAAAAACAAAAACAAGTTTTTAACCTTCTGCTTAGAAAACTGCTAATCTTTACCTGATGTTTCAGAGTCAAGAAAACTTGTCTTAAGCTAGCTACAGCATTTGAAAACTAAGTAAAAGTACACTCCTGTAAATGGAAATTAAAGTGTGTTTGTTTCTCTCTCCCTAGTTCCTCTAGAATTTGAAAATGAATTATAAATATTCTTAAACTACAACAATACAGTCATTTACATAAGTGCAATAAGACTCTACTTTCTTTTGCAGCAAAACACAATTGGAAAAACTGGTTATTTTACCAAGGCTTTGACAGGAATGGTATTATCTCCTTTAAGGAATCAAACTTCACTTATGAAGCCAAGAAAGCCCTTGGAAAACTGTCCTCATATTTTGTGTACACTGACCCTGTGCAGGATTTCTGATCTGTGGTAAATAAAGAATGTCATTTTCTGACAGGCCAGGAAAGGCAAGTTATCTTAAAAGCTCAAGAGGAGAGGGATTCACCCAATTCATAGGTATTGAATGGTACAAACCCATAGCAAGGCTTGGCTTTAAAAAGTTTTATCTCAAATTCCTTCTATAACACTAAGTTCCATCAAAGCTGACTTAAAAGGCCTGTGTAGCAATTAATTATTCTTGCTGCACTGTATACAACTTATTAAGCCAAGTACAATAAAGGAAAGCAGTCCTACCATGATTTCTTAATGAAAACGGGAAATTGAAGAGAGAAAATTATGTTTCAAAAAAGATAGTGCACCTGTTGCTACATTTTAGTCTGTCAAATGTTTTTCATTTTTATTATTTTCTACTGTTTAAATTATATACATTACAGAAATCAACTCCTAGATACTACACACTAAAGCTGTGGCCTAAAGAGCTGAGACAGCAACGCCTAGCAGCCCAGAAAAACTTCCTAAATATCGATGTAAAAGAATAAAATATCTTAAGCTGAAAATCATAAAATGTAATTAAGTCATAATTACTCATCTTAGTCTCAACCCTATTTTACCAAATACTTTTTGTTATTCTTACCTGTCCTTTAAGCCAGATATTAAAACTTTTTTTGTTGTTTTTTAATGGAAGTTATTTACTATGCCAACCTTATGGGAATTACTTTCCTCACTCTCCTATTTGCAGTAGGACTATACACTGCAGCTAAAATAGCAAACAAAGAATCTCAATTACTGTAGCGTTTTGTTTAATTATAATCATCATACCAGATACAACAGTTACTAATAAAACAATAACACATGGGTCTTTCCAAATATGCACCTCTCCCTGTCATTGGGAAATAAATGTTGCTTCTGTCTCAAGGAACCAGGCCTAATACGAAATGCTGCTGAAAAGCACAGGGCTAATATTCTTGCCCTACCTTGATAACCTTTTCCAAAATATTTTAAACGACAGAATGATGGCCATTTTGCTTACAACTACCCCAAAATATCTACAGATGGTGTTACTTCTGCAATCAATCCAAGATTAAAAAAAAAAAAAAAAAAAAAAAAAACTCTTCTCCCCACCCCCTGATTAGCAGGAAGTAGCCAGAAAGAACAGGTCAGCCCCATTCTTCTGTAACTAAAGGGTTTGGAATGAGAGAGCAAGGGCACCATCATGTTAGACAAACACCGCCAAATGAAGATCCAGCTTCCTTTCTAACCTCATGCATTTTAAAGAAATCACTTGTCTTCTAAGAAGCAGGCAGAAAGAGCAGACAGGAAAACACAGATAAGCCAGCTGGGGCACAGAGGGAGGTGGGGGAAAGTCTCTTGAATAACTGCCAAACTTCACCCTCATACAGTGGGTGCCAGTAAAACAGTGGGCTTTTATAAGCACATTGCCTTCAGGTACACTAAGATAGGGAAGCTAAAAGCCATCTCGAGGGGTATGCCTGCAGCTGCAGGAAGATGTATGGAAACAGACACACAACCCTCCCTCCCAGATAAGCACAACAAAGAGACATAGAAGGAGCCCAAGCCTCTAATAAACTCTCCTGCTCTGAATCCTTAAAAATTATGAATGTGTAAGAGAGTGTGGCTCTGACTCAACTTGGCCAGAAGCCCCTATCAGGTTTGTTTTCTAAAATAAATCTCTCCTTGTTGATGCTCAAGCCACCCTTTGTGTTTCTCTCCTCTTTCTTTAATTCTTGCAATTATAGTCTTCACAGTATTCTCAAAAGTATAAATATTTTAGGGACATAAAGAAATGTGCACATCATGAGAACTCCTCGTAGATTCCAATATTTTCATTCATTAGACTATTTATTCATTAGTTATTTATTGAGCACCAGTTATTCAGGGAATGTATCTTAATAGTTCTAAGCATAAAATGGTGAACAAGGTAAGAATAACCTTTGATCTCTGTATTTTCTATACTATCAAAAAACTATGAACAAGTACATTAATGAACCAAATAATTACAGATTGTCCTAAGCACTGTGAGAAAAATAACTAAGGTGCTGAGTGAGAAATAATTTGCTTGAGAGAGTGGAAGTTCATTTCAAAAATCTTTCAACGAGAAGCTTAGGTAATTCCTCTTTGGGCGTGACTCTACAGCCTAGACCTAAAGGATGAGAAGAAACTGGGTGTGCAAAGATACAGAAAAACAGAATGAGAAAAAGACCCAAAAGGGAGGAGCTTGATTTAACATGTGTTTTAGGGAAGAATGAACCTGGGAGAGAGGGGTTGAGTTGACATTGGAAGATAGAGGAGGATGGGAAGACAGGCCCTTCAAGTTTGGGTAGGATGTTTGTGTTTTATTCTAAGTGAAAAGGAAACATTATTGAATAGTTTCACGAAATTTTTGACATAGCCCCATTTAGGTCTATATAAAAGTAAGTATTGTATGAGAAAAAGTATCTGTGGACTTGTAAACCAATATAATATTTGCCCTAATTAAACACTAGCTTATAGAAACCTGAGATTGTACTATGAAGATCCTAGCCTATCTGACACAAATTATAGATATTTAACATTAGCCAAAGTGCAGAGAAGGCACAAAAATAATAACCAAAGAGGAATTTTGGGTAGTCAGAGAAGAAATATAATGCAAATTTTTATGGACATGTGATGTCTGGGAAGAAGGAAACCATGGTGGAGAAAAAAGCAAAAAGTAGGCCAAGCGCAGTGGCTCATGCCTGTAATCCTGACACATCGCGAGGCCAAGGCAGTTGGAGCACCTTAGGTCAGGAGTTCGAGACCAGACTGCCCAACATGGAGAAACCCCATCTCTACTAAAAATACAAAATTATCCGGGTGTTGGGTGCATGCCTGTAATCCCAGATAACTCAAGAGACTGAGGCAGGAGAATTGCCTGAAACCAGGAAGCAGGGGTTGCAGTGAGCCAAGATTGCTCTATTGCACTCCAGTCTGGGCAATGAGAGTGAAACACACTAAAAGAAAGGAAAAAAAGAAAAATGGTAAAACATAAGGAGCATAAGTTTTTCCTGTTCTTCTGAAATCCCAGAATCAGAGGTGTGGAGTTAAAGGAAAGTTTTGCCCACTTGTGATTTGATCTCTGAAACAGAACTTCACCATGTGGTGTTTGTGGCAACATAGGTCACCCATGGCACAGAAAAAGTAAAATGTAGATATGGCATTGTTAGGCAGACAGAGGATGCTGAGAGAAGTCTCAGAGATGCCCTGATGTGGGGGGCCAAGGATAGGAATCTGGGAATCTGATGTGCTCACGTGTCTCCTGGAAGAGGGGACTCAGCACCGTGCTAGGAGGCATTCCCGGGTCTACCCTGACAAGAGATAAGGTAGTCATGGTGCTGAGGCCACCGCATAAACAGGCTAGTTGGTCATCTAATAGAAGGTTTATCTATTTATTTATTTTTCAAGTTTTTGAAAATAAAAGAAGAGCACAACTAATTCCTGAATTATCCAATACAACAAGTCACAAATTAATGCTGTCACTCAGAGAACAAGAATCTCAGAAATGAACCAGAAATCCTACAGCAAAGATCTGGGTGAAACCAGGGGCCCAAAGGTCCTGTCAGGAGTCCCCCATCTCTTTTCTACTTTTGCAAAGGCAAGTTTTCCAGTTGTGCCCCTCCACGCATTCTCATTTCCTACTTTGGGACTTATTAGTAGCACTCTGTAAGACAAAACTGTTCCCTGAAAAAAAAAATTAAACAGTAGCGTTAGATACTAATTATTAGCCACTTAAAACCTCCACCATAAATTTGTTAGCATCAGAGCTTGTGAGGAAGATTAGGTTTATGAGACACAAGCAAAAACTTTCAGGTACTGGTACATCACAGTTGTTCTGTGTGTAAATTTGCAGCACTACCACAACATTAGATGTAATGTCCTTCCATCTATTTCAGTTCACTTGCTCTTCATACATAATTGGTATGGCTTTAAAAATACATACTTAAGGTGTGTGCGCTGCTTTCAATAAAAAAACTAAAATGAAAAATATTCTGATCCAGAGTAAAAAATTGTATGTTTTGTGACTGATGCTATCTCCGCTGCCAACTGGCTCTGTAACCTCAGCCAAGTCATTTAATTTCTCTGGGCATTCATTTTCTCCAGAAAATGAGGAGACTGGTCTAAATCATTGCTGAGGTCTATTTTGAATTCTGAAGTCTTTCATTCATGGGAGTGCTAAAATAAGGACTGCTGAGATGATCATGGTTAGATTGGCGTTAATCATGAAACAATGTTAATAATTGTACAACCATTTAGTGAGTCCAGGCCACTTGCCCGGCACAAAGTAAGTCACTTAATATACGTCATTTCTAAGCATCTAAACAACCTCATGAGGAAATAGGAGTTCAGAGGGTTTGCAATTTGCTCTATAACTCATGTTTTCTCTGCTGTTTCCAAATTATATATGATAATACTTATTTTCCATCTTTTTACATTGTTTGATTTGAAGATAACAGCTTCCAGGCATTGTGAAAATCTTATGCATCATCCAAGCTCCCCATTCTCTCTGAAGCTATTTTTATAGCATTGACACAAAGCAATATATGTCCTAACTCATGAAGAGCTCACATAGATCATTTATTTAGCACGTATTTTCAGAGCTAACATATTTTTCTAATCTCCTGTAGCTATCGCCTGTGTCCTTCCAACAAAACTATAAATGCTCTGAAGGAATGTCAAGAAATGCTTGTGAGGGGTGTGGCATCAGCAGGGCTGGAACTCAAGTGAAGAGAGTACTGCGTCTGCCATCAAAACCTCAGGAGGTCTCACTGTCAGGACCTCACCAGTGCTGGGTCAACTCAGCTCATTCCTGGCACTGGACAGCCTATGGCAGCTGGTGGATGTCTAGTTCACTGAGATGGTCTGAATGAAGTTCAGCAACCTTAGTTCTCAGCTGTGATCCCCACTGCCTTTCCTGCCCACAGAGACCCTATGTAGTGACTGGAAAATCAACCTGGTGAAAACAAAACTGAGGTCCAGAAGGCAGAGTAGAGGAAAGCCAGTGGACATGCCTTCCTTGGTAGCATATTATTGTAGTATAATGGGTCACCAAAGATCTGAAACAAAATCTTATTCCGTCATACCCCAGAGCTAAAAGCCCTAGTAATATAATGTTGTAAATGGAAAGATTTTTGAAGAAACTCCTTTATATTGTCTCAGCCCTTGACTTATGTGGGTTAGTGCCATAGCAAAACATCACACACTTGGTGACACTTGGTAACATTATTAAAAAAAAAAAAAGAAAGAAAAAGAAAACAGAAATTTATTATATCATAGTTCTGGAGGCTGGAAGTCCAAGTCAAAATGTCATCAGCTCTGATTTTTTTCTGAGACGTCTGTCCTTGGTGGGCAGATGGCAGCCCACCCTTTGTTTATGTGGTGTTATCTCTGTGCTCATGCATTCCTGGCACACCATTGTGTGTCAAAATGTCCTTCTCTTATAAGGACACCAGTGAGATTGGAATAAGGCCATAACCAACTGCCTTAATTTAACAAAATTACCTCTTTAAAGACCTTATCTCCAAATACAGTAATATTCTGATGTAACGGCATTAGGACTTTAATATAAATGGGTGGGGAGCTTGGGAATTCAGCCCATAATACCATGGGTCTGGAAAATTGTAAGGTGTCACATAGGCAAATAGAGTCATAATGACCAGCACAATACCATGCATGTTAATACATAAGTATTGTTTATTTATGCTTCAAGATTCAATGCTGACAACATTTAGATAAGCAATACATTTTTGTTGATTCAATACAGTTGATTTAATGAATGAATAAATTTGTTTACTGTCATCAGTGGTCACCATCACACTAGGTGAATAGCAAAAATCAGGGGTTAGAGATGTGTCTGACATACAAGATATTAATTACTCACATCTTTATTATTTAAAAATTAGTATTTTATTTAAGCAATGGAACTTAAACAATGTTACAAACAATTGAACTTAAGCAACATTATAAGTTAAGCAGATAAATCTTATTTAGCAAGATCTCTCTTTAATAAGTGGTATCGAATATTTTCTCTCACTTTTTCTCCTTTATTAGCTTTAATCATACCTAATTCATGTATGTTCACATGGATTGTATATTTATTACTATTAATTCCTACACAGACAACAAGAGCCACTTTTGGACCATCCCTCCACTTTCAGATTATCATAAAATACAACACATTGTATTTAGTTCAGATGCTGAAAAGTTTCTGCATTATGAATACTTATTTTAACTATTTATTGCAACCATTATGTGAATAATGGATTTTTCAATGTTTATTTATTCATTGTGTTTTTAGCATTACTCATATTCTCATCAACCTAAATATGTGGGCCTTTCCCCTTTGCTCCTCTGCTCCAGGATCCCCGGATTCCCTTTGTTCACATAGTAATAGAAGGAAATTGAAGAAAAAGAGAAAACACATTTTGTAGACGTTCTTGTTTTACACATTACAACTTCTGTTTTGCTTTTGGTCTGGACTATGTCTAATCAGATACTATTTTTCCATTTTGCTCTAAAAATAAAATCACCCATCACTCATAAATTACAACTAACAAAAATTATTGACTTCTTTTAACACGAAATTCAAATTGAATAATGTACACTTAGCTGCAGGCCAGCAACATATGAGGTCAAATGGTGTAAGCAAAGGTCTTCAAATGTGTTTTTTTGGAAAATTATGTATTCTTATTTATTAAATTTATCTTTACATTACCTTTTTACTTGAAATATTTGAGTAACATTATCATATATGATTAAGTATATTATTATATCAAATGTAATTTTTTTTTTGAAATGGAGGCTCATTCTGTCATCCAGGCTGGAGTGCAATGGAGTGATCTTGGCTCACTGCAAGCTCTGCCTCCCAGGATCACGCCATTCTTCTGCCTCAGCCTCCTGAGCAGCTGGGACTACACTTGCCCACCACCACATCTGGCTATTTTTTTGTGTGTTTTTAGTAGAGATGGGATTTCACTGTGTTAGCCCGGCTGGCCTCTATCTCCTGACCTCGTGATCCACCTACCTCAGCCTCCCAAAGTGCTAGGATTACAGGCGTGAGCCACCACCCTCGGCCTTATATCAAGTGTACTTTCTTACTGAGTTTTTGTAATATTAACTCACGGTAGCATTTAGCATATAGGGCTTGTGTCAAGTTTAAAAGGCTGCAAAAGATGTAGTAGACTCGAATAGTAATGATCTAATCACTTATTTTACAGATAAATAAACTGAAGGTCATATAGAAAAGGCAAAGTTGTAAACAGGAATTATTTTGAAGGAACTTTCATTTTTAGGTTCAGAAATTATTTGAGAAATGTGTTCTGAACAGGACCTTTGAAAACAGGTAGGTGTAATGGAAGGTAAACATGCATAAACCAAAAATGTTAGTAACTAGTTCAATAATGGTGAGTACTGGGGGACCAGTAGCAGGGTTTAAAGCAAATATGAATTTCAGGTTTGTGTGTTAGAAGATGGGGAGTCACCTGAAAAATGGCATAAAATTCAATATGACAATTACATAGTTTGTGACAATACTTGTTGACAAAATGAACTAATGATGAAAGAATGGAGCTAAAAACACCTGTGAGGAAATGAAAACCAAAAACAATTTTTGATCCATTTCTAAACTTACTTGGTTTTAGAGGAAGACTACAGTAATGCAAATGAAGACAATAAAGTGAGTCCATAGAATGGGGTAAAGAAAAATGCAAGAGGATTGTGTCATATATTCATATAAAAGATTCAAATTCTAATAACAGATTATTAAGCCGAAAATTAATCAGGCTAAATTTTTTAACAATAATAAAATATTATATATAAAGTGGGAAAACCATTATCAAAGTTGACAAAGAGCTTTAAGATGTAAAACATCTGCAATCTGGCATTTTTTGTGGGTATAACATAAATATTACACTAAGGGAACTTCATATTCATATTTCCTTGATAATTATTGCACAGAGTGGTGTAAAATTAATAAAACATGGTGGCCTGAAGAAACAAAGAACAACAAAACTAATGTGTCTTTAAAGAGGCCATGTAAAACGACTTTCAACTTTTGTACTTTCTGTAGATAGGCAGTCTCCTAGAGGGTCCTACATTTTAGAACTGAGAGCTGGTCTGCATGACAGCATATATTTGCAGTGCTGAAGGCTGTGAGAGTGGAGCAAAATCTCTTTACCTTCACATATCCTTCATGGCAAAGTCATTTGCCAACATAGAGAAACTTCCTTGTTTTCTTCCCAGTGGTGTTTCCAGTAAGAAAGAAGCTTAGTGTTTCCCAGTATGCATGTGCGTGTTGTTTGGATGCTAAGCACTCCACCTCAGAGAACCTTGAGATAGTGGGGAAGCTCAAAATCCAGTCATTGGAAGTAGGAAAACAACTCTGATGTACTGCCCCTTTTATTTTTGTTTTCCTTAATGGATGATGCCCCTAAGGTGTTTTCAACTCCAGTAATTGGGAACAGCAAAACAAAGCTACAAAATCAGCAGGACTAAGGATATGCCTAATCTAAGAACTATCTTAATTGTGGTTAGGGAGATAATTTCTTTGGAATTATTGACTTAGGTAAACTGCCAAATCTCATGACTGCTTCCAGGTCATGAGATTTGGTTTACCTGAGTAATACATTTGTTACCTTGCTACTTTATTTATTTATTTATTTATTTATTTATTTATTTATTTATTTTAGTAGAAGCTTTGATTTGTAGAAATTAGTGTCAAAATTCCAATAATTGTTTGACAATAACCCTGTAGTTGGTTGAATTTTCTAGAAAAAAAAAAAAAACTATGTTGAAACAATAACCCTGGTGACGTCACTGTAACCTTATTTGGATATATAAACTTTTCAAATATAATCAAGTTAAGATAAGGTCACACTAGATTAGGGTATGCCATAAATTCAACGTCTTGTAAGGAAAGAGAGATTTAGAGACACAGAGACACACACTGAGGGAAGACAGCCATGTGAAGACAGAGGTAGATGCTGAAGCGATATAACTGCAAACTGATGAATACCAAGGATTACCGGCAACAATCAGAAGCTGGGAAGGGCAAGGAAGAATTCTCCTCTAGAAATGTCAGAGGCCTGGCAACATATTGACTTCGGATTCTTAGTTTCCAGAATGCAGAAAAAAAAATTATGATTTTAAAGCCATTCAAAATGTGGTATTTTTTTTATGGTAGCTCTAGGAATCTAATACATTCCCAGAACTATAATTTTCCCCTATTATAAATTATCTACTCATTGTTATCTTTTCAACATTTTCTCATTGCTAGTAAAAATATATAATTTCCTACTTTTGTATAGAAGGTGTTGCTATGTCTTTTAAAACTTCTTGTAAGCTAAGGGATTTCTGAACAGAGTATGTAAATTTAAAGGGAAAAACAAATTTACTCTTCTTAATGAAATCCATGTTGATTGGGTACAGAAAAACATCCTCTTTCTCTCCTGAAATCTGGCCTGGGCCTCCTCCTGTAAGCATCTCAGATTAAATCATATGGCTTGTTACCCCACCATGAATTCTTAAGAGCGAAAATGATAATGGTGATGATAATGATGGTGATTACTAGAAACAGGATAATTCATATCTTAATTTTTGTTTGATTATAATTTACTAACATTCACTGGTATACATCCTGTATATTATACTTGTGCACACATAAACCCCTGTTAATAAACAGTATTATGTTTCCCTTTCCCTTGGTCCTACCTTGAGTTCCCTGGAAAACAAGCCTGAAATAAAAGAGCATGTGTGGAGTACTTTAGTGCGGTATATGAGATACAGAACAAGCAACTCATAGAAGGAAGGAGATTTACTATAATGTTTTATCAAGTAGGCCAGTTTGAAAGGGAATTTGGGCAATTTTAGAGTTAATACTTTAGATAAAGAAACTCCTCTGTATACACAACAACCTCAATTCATAACCTTCAACCTTTGTCCCTGAAATAACACAGGTTCTCCATAGAGGTTACTACTTCTCTTGCAGCCCACCCAAGCAGAGGCCACGTACTCTCCCCACACTCCATATATTGGAAGGCCTGAGTGAGGTCAAGATTCTTCTTCCTCCCTTTCTAATATCATATTCTAGTACACTTCCCAAGTTTATGACTCATTCCCTTTGTTCTCACAATCCTCCTTTCCATTCCAATTCCTGCCAATGATTACAGTGACTTTAACATTCACACAAAGGCTCACTGAATAGTACCAGTTGCTGAAATTCCTAGTTTCCAAAGACCTTCTCTTACATTTTAGTTCAGCCATTTTATTTCACTGTTGGCTCTTAACTATGTTGTTTTCTGATATAGGGTCTCACTCTGTTGCCCTGGCTGGTGTGCAGTGTCATGATTATAGCTCTCTGCAGTCCTGAACACCTGGGTTCAAGTGGTCCTCCAACCTCAGCCTCCCAAGTGGCTGGAAAAACAGATGCACGCTACCATGCCAAGGGAAATTTTTATTTATATACTTACTGTAGAGATGGGTCTTGCTATGTTGCCCAGGCTACTCTCAGACTCCTGGCCTCAAGCAATCTTCCTGCCTTGACCTCTCAAAGTGCTGGAATGATAGGAATAAGCCAGCATACATGGTTCCCTTAACCATTTATTTTACTAATATTTTATAGTACCTTGCCTATTCATCTCACCTGTGGAAGCCCAAATGTGGAACACCTCACTCATCCCCTGTCCAAGCTGTTTCTGGGACAGCTGGCTGTCATGTTTGAGCTGCATTATGAGCACACTCATGTGTCAGTACAGCAGAGACAGCCTTTAGCTAATAGCCCGTCAAGAACTGATGTCCTTAACCCAACAACCCATGAAGAACTAAATCCTGTGACCAGCCAGATGAACAAGCTTGGAAGCACATCTTTCCCCACATGTGTTTTAAAATGACTGAAATTCTAGCTAACACCTTGATTGCAATCTTGTGAGCAGCCTTGATCCAGACATACCCTGATAGCTATGTCCACTTTCCAGATGCAAAGAAACTGTGAAATAATTAATGGTGTTGTTTAAGCCACTAAGTTTCGCCATAATTTGTTACTCAGTGATAGATCACAAATAAACTAGCAATGCCCCCTTACCAAAGTCATCTCTCCTTCTGGCAGCTAAAGTCCATTCTAGAAACTAACGTTGTGTGATTGGGTAATTGGTAACTGAGAAGCAATATTGAAATCTCTTTAAAAAGTAGTCATAAAAAAATAGAAGTTGCGTAGCTGAAAGGAAGTCGCATATACCCCATTACACACTCTGTAAATGCATCTAAATTTCTGCTTTCCCCACAAAAGTATTGTTGGTGCCATGCCTACTTAAGGTTAGCTCTTAAGGATGTGGTGTTCTAGTCAAAGAGTACATTATGGGTAGAATTACTCTGATACATTCTTTTAGCTCTTTCTGCATTATCTGAGCAATTTGATGATACTTCTTTGTACTCCCATCTTTCCCTTGCTCATTTTAATGTAATAACGTTTTCATCATCTTACTCTCACCAGTAGGATGTATTGTATCTGAAACACTTCTTTGTCACATTTTTAATTTCTGCTATTGCTTACAAGTAATATGATAATGATACTAACAAAGGACAATTGAAGGGCCCAACCTTATGCAGGTAAGGGCTGTTCAGCAGCAGGTCACTATCATTATCGTTTGTTCCTCCTTACCCAAAGTCCATTGTTTCCATTTAGACAATTTACATATTTTGATTTCTCTCTTCTAGATAGATAGGCTCCACTTGCCTATCTCTTTCCTAGGGTTAGCTTGCACTGAATTTTGAGGGCTTCTCTGTGGAATTTCTCTTTTACATTGTATAGTTAAACCAATTTATATACCAGTCACTGGTCTTAGAGCCTAAGCATGGGATTGCATATATATGGCATGAGTTCAGTCAGTGACATCCATAAAACATTGGTATAGTGTAGGTATTAAGAGTACAGATGAATTACTTTGCCTCTCAGTGTCTCAGTTTACTGATAAATCAAATCCGGCTGATAATCATTTATACTTCCTACAGAGATTGGGATGATTAAAAGAGTTAAAACCTGAGGCCATTTAGAACATTAATTGGCACATAGAAAGGCATGCGCGTTTGCTACATATACCAAATATAAACCCTCCAAAAATAGGAATATTAAATTTTATAAACAATTTCCAGATTTCTACATAGATTATCTTACCTGATTATGATAAAAATCATTGGGTAAGGAAGGGCACAGGTTATTTTAGTCATTTTACAAATGATCAAACAGAGGTTAAAAAATAAATAAATACCGATATTAACTCTCCTAAGTATTAGGGCTAAATTATGAATATAGATTTTTTCTGGAAACTTTTCTGAAGCTACTTCTGCCTGTGTCAGAGGACCCTAGAGGTACCAACCTATGAGCTTATTGATGGGGACTCAATGGATTTTGATTTTTCTGCCCTTCCCACGACAAAGCCAGCAGTGTTTCCACTGCACAACATGGTGGGGTGCTGTGTGTTCACGTGTGAGTTCATGATGGTAATTCAATAAATTGTTAAAGTGAGTATGTGTGAAGGGAGAAAAAATTGCTATAAGATTTGGAGTCTCCTTTAGGCAATCATCATATTGTAGTTTGTCAAGCTTGGAATGATGTACTTCCATATCTTAGTGGGAGTTGTGTGGGGATGTTTTATTTCCAGTATCAAACAGCAACTTAGTAATTTGCGGCCAGTACTCAAGAAATCAACATGCTCAGGACAACACTTCTCAGGCTTTTTTGAAAGTGTAGTCTTATGTTTTTATTAAGAGAAGGAAAATATCTAATCTCACCATTTGATAAAATACTATAAAACCCATAAAATAAAGAATAATATACATCTCATATTTTATGGCACTTGAATGGTGTTTCTGATTTTTAACATAATCTAACACATTGTACATTTTGTACAATGCAGTAACACAATTTTGTACAATACATTTTGTATAGTGCATTGTACACAAATGCAATAACACAAAGTGTTCACACTAATGGAAGCGAGTAAGCCATGTATTATTCAGTCTGTCTAGGGAATTCAGTCTGTCTGTTTTCACTAATGCTGAGTGAAACATTGCCCAGAGAAATAGATATAACTGTTATAAAATATCAGAAAACTACAATTTTTAATATCCAAAGAACTTTTTAATGTCTGAATTTCATGTCTTCTATTCCATTTTTTTTTTTCTTTTTTTTAACGGAAACACATGGTCAAAAGAGAGCTATCAGGTCCTAGTGTTTTATCTATAGCAATGTTGAAAGCTCCACTTGCCTATCAGGTCTTACTGTTTTATCTGCAGCATTGGTGAAAGCCCCACCTGCTTACTTCAGGCTTGTGAGGGTTCTTTCCTTTGGGGGTGGTGGCTGGCGCCAGAAGAAGAAGAAATATCATGCCCTCTGAGAGTAGAGAGCAGCTGGTGTAGTTGTCCTGGTGTTTGTGGGATATAATAGGCATAAAGGCATATTGGGAACAGCTTGGAGAAATAACATAATGCTTCTTACATTTATCTTTATAATCTACTTTCCTAGCACACATTATCCTGCCATTCATAATATATTTAGAAAATGCAGATTAAAAAATGCTCTGTTACCACAGGGGCTGAGATCATGGAAAGCATGTCCTAGTTAGTTAAAGTAACTTTTTTTTAATCAAATGAAAAATAAATACACAGAGAAATTTGTTCAATTCCTTTTTCTTTGAACAATGAAAGACCTTTTTGTAAGAATTAGCCAGGGTAGGTACGTCTGGAAAGCAGTCAACACAAAGTTTCTATTTGAGAGAAAACTAACATTATTGCCAAAAAAATAAAAAATCCACCTGTAGTATGATCAAAATTTGTCAAGCCAGGTGTGTTACAGAAAGAAATTTGCTAATAGAAATTTGCATTAGATGGTATTTCCACTATTTCAAACTATTTATTTTTGATGGCATCTTCCTTCATTTGGGCAGAAGTTTTATAGCATGTATTTAGTGAAGAGCTACAGAACCTTAATAAAATGCAGTAAGTAAAGCATCAGCATGGCAAAACTAGGGTCATTATTCTGATTTTAAAAATACTTTCTTACAAAAATCAGGTCTTGGGCAGTTTTTGCAAGTCACAGAAATTATTCCTTAGTGTTTGGTTGTCTGCTGTTTTGTACTCTCCTGTTTCCCATTATTTCTTATTATTTTTCCTGAAACGTTTTGGTGTCTATTGTCCACCGTCTCAATGATCATTAGCATTGTGACTCTCATAGGGTATTCACACCTGCTTTATTCATTTATTAAGTGGTTAATTCAGGAGGCACCACCATGGCCCACAGATGTGGGAAGATACTGGAAATATAAAGATGTCCATTTGACACAACAGAGTGAACTTTTCCTCCAAAAACATATGAATGCTGCATAAATGAAAACAATTAAATATTAATAGTGGAACTCAAAAAAATCACGTGTGGGATATGAAGTAGGATCGCAAAGCTCTAGTAAGCTAGAGCTGAAGCCAAGGTGGGCTTACTGTTTTCCAACACAGATTTACACTTTGCAGGGTGAGATCATGGGTTCTGGTTCCCAACTAAGGGTGCAAGAGGAGGTTCTCATATCTTGAAGGGCACAGAACCTCCATAAAACTCAGGAACTATGAGACATGATCTGATTTACCTCTTGGAGTATGGCATTGGCAGCAATCCTTCTGCATATCTCTTGGGGGTGGTAGGGGAGAGATTGGCCTGTAAGCAATTGAAACGCAAGCCTACCCACATGCAATTCAATTAGAATTTTTACTTTATGGATGGGCATCTACTGCAGTGAGTAAATTTTGCTGCCTCTCAGAGGTACAACGGAAATGCATGTGTGCACTAGCATCCAAAATGCAGGGTGCTCCCAGAAAAGACAGTGCCTACTAGAAATAATCGTAGCATCAGAAATCACTGAAAGTTACCATAATGAAGTAAACATCCATGAAAGAGTCAATAGATGCACTAAAGATAAGGCAATTTGAATTATTTAATAATATTTGATAATGTGTATATATATATACACACACATATACAGATATGTATATGTGTATACACACACACACACACACACACACACACGTGTATATATATACACATATAACATGGATTCTCATTCTGTTGCCCAGGCTGGAGTGCAGTGGTGTGATCTCGACTCTCTTTAATCTCCACTGTGGGGACCAAGCAATTCTTTGCCTCAGCCTCCCAAGCAGCTGGGGTTACAGGCACTGACCAAAACACCCAGCTAATTTTTGGATTTTTAGAAGAGACATGGTTTCACCATATTGGCCAGGCTGTTTTGTAACTCCTATCCTGATGATCCACTCACCTCAGCCTCCAAAAGTGCTGTGATTACTGGCAAGACCAACCGTGCACAGCCTCCAGCCTGATATTTAAAGTGCTGCCCACCACAACTGTTTTTGTCCTGCTCTCTCTATTGGTAGTATGAAAATTAATTTGATATCTTAACCGGTTATACAAGCCTCGGATTGACTCAAACTAAATGCCAGAGCTTTGGGAGCAGAAAATGGTACATACTCATCTAGAAATCTGGGAGTAATTTCAGCAAACATGTATTTTTTAATATGATTGGTTCTGGCCTCTGTGACCATATAATTCGGAGGAATGTGATGCAAACCAGCCAAGAGCAGCAGGGTGACTGACTGCAGGAAACCGTGGCTCAGTTGCACAACAGTGGTACCTGAATATAACCTTTCCTACAGGCTGGTGAAAGTGAGGCAGAAACTAGTAATACACTTCCTGTGTGTGTATTACTAAAGTTAAATGCCAATTTTGTGTGTGTGTGACTGCTATTTGAAGAAGCTGGAAGGGAAGTGGAGCATTGAGTGGGACTTCCAAGGTGGGCTGCAGAGGAAAGCACTGCAGGTGTGAAGGCGTGAAGAAGGGCACTGGGGCACACTGATAGAACTGACAGCTGATAGACAGGAGAAGATTATGAAGAAAGCTAAGCTGGCAAAGCTTGGATCTGGTAGGGGATATCTTTTGAAGGTTCTTTAACACAAGAGGAATAGGGTGAGATCAGTCTTGTAATCAGGCTCACCTGAGCACACGTATGTTAGCACTACGTTGGTTATCTGCTTCTGTGCTCCAAAAGTGATCCAGATAAAATGCATACATCGAGTTTTGTCCTCTTGCTGTAGCTGGAAACTTAGAATACTTCCTTCGGCATGAACATAGGAAAAAAAAACCTGAACCCTCTCAAAGGAAAAGTTTCCATTGATAGCTTGAACCTAGCTGGATGTATGAGAGACCATATGGAGCAACTCCTGTACCACTGGGTCCCACACTTTCTTCAAGCTGTGGAGCATGATCTATGGTTCTTTTGCCTAGTGAGTCTCTGCAGCAGATTTCCACCACTCCAGCTGCACACTCACCACCTGCTTTGTTCTCCAACCGTCTTCTATTGTATTTTCCATAAAATATTTACAGATGGCAAAATCGACACTTATGTTAGGACATTAGACTTTCAAAAGCTTAGCTTACCAGAATGTTTTTACATTGATTCCCATTGGGTGGGGCCAAGGAGAGAAATGTTTTGATGTAATTTTTCAAAAACCCTTTCCCTATATGACAGCCAGCTCCCCTCACCCAGCATGTACTTTGATATCCCCATCATTTCCCAGTTGAGGGTCTCATTCACACTCAGTGTAGGCTTTGGTTATCCTCTGTAGAATCAGATAATCACCAACCACACAGCATATGAACTTCATCCATGAAAGATCACAATTTGCTTCATCAAGTCTGATCATTGGAACAGGTATTTGGGAATCAAAAAAATTCCTTGAGATAAGTAAACAATGTTCAGTGATAGAGAAGAAACTAAATAAATACATAGCTAAATCAATTGAGAGCTATAATGTTACTTGTGTCTTGTGTTAAAAAGGAATGGTTTAACTTCAACTAGGAGGCTTCCCCAAGTTTGAAGAAAGTAACACAAATATTACCTAGTGCATTAGTGGAATTGTAATTTTGTATCCTCCACACAGCACATTGTAACTGTGATATCAGATGCACATTTGTCTGTTCTCCAGGTTCAGTAGTTGGCCTTTTTCTTAAAACTGAACTCTGTTTATGGAAATGATTTCCATTCCTGGGTAGCCCAAATTCAGCTGGATGTATGACAAACTGTATGAAGCAACTCTTGTACCACTGGGGACCTACCCTTCTCCTGGGACCGTGGAACATGATCTATGGGGGTAGAGGTGCCCTCATGGCACACAAATGATGAGTAATTACTACTAAGAGTAATTCTAATGAAACATAGGATAACAATACGGAAGGTTAAGTCATTTTGAAGAGAATGAAGAAGTAAACTAAGTAACAATGCGTTGCAAATACATTAGATTTTAGTCTTCTATATCTAACATTTTTGCTTTAGGAAATTATTTCCTTGAACCAAGAATGCAATGCTAGTTGCATAAAAACTTGTAGATATAAAAAGTAGTAATCCATTTCCCCAGGAAAAAAAAATTCATGTATAAATTGTAGCGTAGACAAGTTTCTTATTTTAATTATAATTCTTCTTGGTTATCTCATTTCTTAGCTCTGTAACCTACATATGTAAATCAAAGAAACGTTTTTAGACAAATATTACAATTTAGAAATGCAAAGTGCCATTATGGAGAAAACATGTTCTTCCATGAGCGGATGTGTCCCTTCCCCCACCAACTAATAAAGCAGGACAATACACTCATTTGAAATTTATTAGTAGATGATACCGTGGTGCAAACCCGAATTCTTTTTTATCCGCATGTCGATTTTGTGTATACCTGTGAGTTGATTAGAATGCAGCAGCAACCTCTAACAATCCACAGCAAGATGAGCTAGTCCTGGGCTTTCGATGAAGATTCACTGTGTCTGTGTGCATCAACTGAGCCGACATATCCTCGTTCACAGAAACCCTTCAAACCGCATCCTCAAAGGCTGCTGCCACACTTGTGGCATCTTTTGCACTTGTTTCAAAATAAAAATAGTGGTCGTCGTCCCTGCACAAGCTTGGGCTTCTTCTGAAGACATCTGCTGTTATCTCATGTCAGTCTTGTTACCCAGAATCACAAAAGGGAAGCTCTCGTGTTCTTCCACATTTGCATAATATATGAATTCTTTTTTCCAGTTACTAAAGTTCTGGAAGCTTTGAGAATCATCGGTACTAAAAGTAAGCAGGCCGCAGACAGAATATCTGTAAAATGATGTCCTCAGGCTTCAGAATCACTCCTGACCTGCCACGCCCCAAATCTGAGTGGCACCAAAATGTTTATCCACATCCAAATCTTATTTAAAAATTCCACACCTATTGTCTTAAAGAGCTGGATATCAAAATTATTAGTTACATATCTGTTTATAAGTGAACTCCTCCCAACTCCACCATCTCCAAGGATAATTACTTTAATAAGTGATGAATTTCCTGCCATCGTTAATCTCAAGAGCTTCAAGAAACTCTGTAAAATGTAAATGCACCATTGTATTTCTTTTTACCTACCTATTCTTCTACATGATTCTATGGATATCAGCATTTAGCTGAAGTAAAATGTATAGCCCCGGGGAATACCAAATAATAAGACTTTTGTTTACAAGACTGAGCATTTAGCCATGTGCAGGCTACCATACTAGCAATATTATCTAAAACAGCTGGAAAGGGCCCATTCTTCTTCTTTCTCGGGTCACAGTTGACTGTGAAGCTAACACTAAAGCCTAAGTCTGACCCCAAAGCTCTTGCTCTGAACTGTTACTCTATGATAAGTCCCTCTCCGCTGATGGTAAGCCCCACCACAGTTGGTTAAAGATGGGTAAGAGATCAAAGTCTGCATGTTTCTGATACAGCAATATTTATACTTTGAAGAGCATGTTCATGACCAATGTGAGGGGCGTTAGAGTTTAGAGAGCTGGAAACTTTATCACTATATCCAGGCCAAAAATAAAAGCCTGGTTCGGAAGAAGCACACCACCACGTTAGATAAATGCTGTCACAGGCTGGGTAAAGTGGCTCATGTTTGTAATCCCAACAGTTTGGGAGGCAGAAGGGGGCAGATCACTTGAGGTCGGGAGTCCAAGACCAACCTGACCAGTATGGTGAGAAACCCCATCTCTACTAAAAATACACAGAAACACAAAAGTTAGCTGGGCATGGTGGCGGGTGCCGGTAATCTCAGCTACTTAGAAGGCTAAGGCAGGAGAATTGCTTGAACCCAGGAGGCAGAGGTCACAGTGAGCCGAGATTGCACCACTGCACTCCAGCAAGGTGACAGAGCAAGACTCCATCTCAGAAGAAAAAGAAAAGACTGTCTACAGCTTATCGAAATGTAAATTTTAGATCCCAATAGACTGAGAATGTTCATGGTTTACACAGATTGGAAGACGCATCCATATTCCGGAAGCGCACTTTCTGTATATTTACAGACAATTATACTCCTTTATCAGGAAGGAGGAGGCCAGATTTTATTTAAATGGTTAACTTATGTCCATCGGAAAGAGATAAAAGCATGAGCATGCTCCTGTGCAAAAGGCTAGTCCATAATTTATAAATCTGGGTTGTTACATTTATATCTAGAAAATAGAAGGTTCAGGGGTTCTCAGTCAGAGAACAGAATTCAATATGCAAGAAAACAGCAGTTTATTGTTTGCACGGCTCTGAAGGTTGTCTTTTAAATGAAAGAGAAAGGTGAAGATTGGCAAAGACAGGAAGCCTGCATACAGCCCATGGGCCCAAATCCACCCCAAGAAAGCCATCAAGCTTATGTACAGCCAGGAAACTCCTATTCCCCTCCAAGTTAATGAAGTTTGTAATTTTAAAAGCCAGATATTTAGCATGAGAAAGTTACTAAAAATGCCAGAAATATAGCTAAGATTATATAATCAAGAATCTCACTGCCTCTTCAATAAAACATTCTTTTTCGGTTAATTGAGGTCATCAAATTACTATTCATGCCAGGAGGGAAGGGCTATAAATCAGACCTTCTGCCTACGTATTACCTGAACTAACTTTTGCTGTTAAGGTTAAAAGCTCTCAAGTATAAACCTGGAGATCTCTTTTTCTGTTGTTTTTGAAAGTTACGAGTGTTTGGGTTGTTTGAACCATGTCACTTGTATATGAAGAAGGTCTGATTTTATGAAAGTTAGAGTTTACTTAGCATTATGACAAGTGGAAGCCAGAGTTTACACAGGCAGGGGGCATGCTCATATCTGGATCAAGTAGTCAGTGATTATGTAGCAAAAAATAAATTTTGACCTCTTATTTCTGTAGTAAATGTACAAGTCTCTGGTGGAAAAACGGTTGTTACATATATATGAGCTCTGGTTGTAGACCTGTATGCTCTTCTGTGAATTTTTTAGTTGCCATGGTTGTAAGATCATTGCTGCATAAAGCCTGTGTCCTACTGCATTGAAAGTAAATGAGTGTGCCCTGGCCCAAAAGAGCAAGATAAATGAGCTTGCCTTTTTGATATTTTGATTTATGTTTGTAATTCTGTGTTTGTGTTTGAGGTTTTTCAGTGTAACTGATTATACCTTTTCCATAGTGAGTACCATTCCTGTTCTCTGGCACCCTTCGTTCTCATTGTTAAATGTGAATTTTTGGTTCTATTAAGTCTTTGCCTAATGAAAATGTTCTTATTTGTGACGAAAATGACTGGTAGGTACAAACGCCACACTTTTTCTTCCATGAATATAGCATTTATCCATGTGATTTATAACCCCTAGGCTGTCTACATTGAAAGCAGTGTGTAAAGTTAGCTGTAAGAATTCTTCTTTACATTGCATACATACATAAGTACACACACACACATATGTATACATAAATATAATATAAGAACACTAACCTACTTTGATTTGTGTATTGACATGAATTTTCAGACTGGGTGGAAAAGTGGGGCCCTGTCTCAAAAAAAATACATTATATATATTTATATGTGTGTGTGTGTGTGTGTGTATATATATATATATATATATATATATATATATATATAATATATATGTTGGAAAGGGATAAATGTCTCAAAAGCTTCCATCTATCTGAGAGAAAAAAAAGGCCAACATTCATACAAATTTAAATTTAGCATCTCAGTTCCAAAAACTAGAATTGAGAAGATAGCTCCTAAGCTTTCTTATTCATATGCAATAATTTTAAAAATGCAAGAGTGTGTGTGTGTGTGTGTGTGTCTGTCTGTTTATTCACAATCAAGAAGCTCACATGAGTGAGCATGTAGGATTAACTCAGAACTTATCAGAAAGTTCTAGATCTAGGTCACAGAAAGAAAAATTTCAGTTTGTATACAGCCAGTAAGCTTGTGTTGATTTTCAGTGATGGCCAAAGACGGCGGATATAAAGGTAAAAAGAGTGTGTTTCTGTTCAAGCAGTTTCCAATGTTCATTTAAGAGGGATACACAGTTTTATAATCAAACAAGTGGCCAATGTTTCTGTAACACACGGGTTACCTTACATGCAAACTAAACAAGGCATGAGAGTACTCTTGCAGACATTGGAAATATTCTGCCTAACTGTATACAATTGGGAAACTTTGATTTATATCAAAGTTAGAGCAAAGCTAGGTTTGGTTTACCTGACACTATGCACTGTTAAAGAAGAATAATCATAATCATAATCATAATTGCAATAAAACCGAACAACCAGGATTCATGCAACCTGAAGGCTTATGGTAATACCCATGCATGTGTAGCACAGAATTTATATAGTGAGGAAGAACACATCCGTGTCCAATAAAGAAGAAGAAGACCTATATTGATATAAATATAAGCTTTTATCCACTTACAGAGAAGTCAGGAGTGTTACAGAAGAGACTCCATTGTCTTTGTAAAATGAGCACAGAACGCTCTATTTTTTGGCAAGATATTCTATAAAATTGAACCAATTATCATCAATATTAGTTTGAAGCAAACAGAAAACCTAAGAACAAGAGAAGATATTTCCCAGCTGCACCAGCGAAGGTCTAAAATTCAGCATCTGCAGGAAACTTTAACACATCAACAAGAAAAACACAAATAGCTATTGAAAGTACTCAAAGACATGAACAGGCCTTTCTCTAAACAAGACATATAAGTGGCCAATAAGTATATGATAACAGTATTCATCATCATTAATTTTTTCATGAATGCAAATCAAAACCACAATAAGACACCATCTCACACCAGTCAGAATGGCTGTTATTTAAGAGTCAAAAAATTAAATAAAAAAAAGAGACAGGTGCTCATGAAGCTGCAGAGGATAGAAAATGCTTCCCCACTGTTGATGAGAATGCGTAAGAGTTCAGCCACTTAGGAAAGCAGGCTGAAGATTTCTCAAATGACTTAAAATGAAGCTAACATTCCACACAGAAATTCTATCACTAGGTATGTGTCCAGAAATGAAAAGCACATTATCCCAACAAAAAGACACATGCTTTCATAACTTTAATGCAGCACTACACAAATTTGCAAAATCATGGAGTCAACCTAGGTGGACTGCACACAGAAAACTAGTATTCAGTTCATCAGTGGTAGATGGGATTTAAAAATGTACCTATACACGAAGGAATACTATGCAGCAATAAAACAGAATGAAATGATGACATATACAGCAACACGGATGCAGACAGAGGCCATATTTATTGCAGGAACAGAAAAAAAAATCACGTTTTCGCTTATAAGCAGAAGATGAGCATTGAAAATACATGCACGTAAATATGGAAGCAGCAGATGCTGTGGAAATACAGAGAATAAAAAAATGAAGTGGGCTAAAAAGCTACCTATTGGATACCATGCTCACTAGCTGGGTGTTGAAATTCACACTGCATAACCCAGCATCATGCAATATTTCCATGTAGCCAACAAGGACGTGTGATACTGGTATTCAAAATAAAATAAAAATTTAAAGAAGAAACCAAAAAATGAGTGTAGACATGCCTCATTCAAATGTAAATTAAATTGGGCTGGAAAATCTTTATGTGAAATGCACACCCATACACAAGAAAAAGACTGGTTTACATAGTGAGCACATTGTTTCTTTGGTCAAGAAAAGGAGATTTTGTGTGTATGTGTGTGTATGTGGTTACTTTTCTTTATATATATGTTCAAATAGGTGTGTGTGTGTGTACATATACATGTATACATGATTAAATATATATATATACACACACATATATATTCAAACAAGAAAAAATAAAAATTGGTACACCTCAGAAATTTATTTTTATCCAACATTAAAGGTCATCCCCTATTAATACAGCCAAGAAACCCATCAAGATATGTAAAGTTATTAACTCAAAAGGATCACCTTATCAGCTAAACTTCTAAACAGTGTTACTGTAGTTGGATAATTACATCCATGGGCAAAGAGGGAGGATTTGGGAATTTTCATACCAGACCACAACGCATTCATACCGAGTAAAGAAAATTAGCACACATGGTGCAGCTGAGAGTTTGCATTTTAAACTCAAGAACAAAAAAGTAATAATGTGTATTGTCAACTCATATGTATATTCAATAATATATGTGCTCACATTGGCAGCAAACTCAGTGTAATGATAAGGGGAAAAATAAGGTTTGTAAGTCTCTGGTTCCATTAAATTCTAGGTGAGAATGAGGACAGGGTTGATCACATACATTTTCTTACAATGGAAGAGCACATATCTTATAAATCCTAGATGCTTTCTTCTCACAAAAAAAAAGGAGAAGGTAAAGTTTATACATGCAGGTTTCAAGGTATAAAAAATACCTAGGTAGTATACTGCCAACTAATTTCTATACATGTGCAATAGAGGTGTGCCGACGATAAGAATATGCATTAGTCTTCAGGAAAACTGCACAACATATGCACTCCTCACAAATGTGTTCACACTAAGTAGCCTTTAAGGTTTATACAACTTGAAATTGTATATACATATGTAAGAAACTAAGAAGAATTTATAAAGCCTAAAAGGTCACAACCGTATTACAGTAATAATACGTATAAGATGAACGCAGTAACCACATCTCCATCCACATTCCAGGGAGACATGTGCAATAGTTACACAGCTGACTATTTCATAACTTTGTCTAATAATAATGGCTGTCAGGCTGTATTCTGTCAGAAAACTATAATCATAACAAAAGATTGAGGAGCACAGATATTACACAACTAGAAAATTTACATCCATCATAAGAAAAGAACAGTATCGAGATTTATAAGTTGATAAACCCATGTATAATTTCAACATGAAGTAAAGAGTTGAGGAGAGGCAAGGAGAAGGAATAGGAAATGGAAAACTTCACCAATCCGCTCCCACTCGTAGAAGAATCAATATGAACAAATATTCACACTTGAAAATATGTGCTCATACGTAAGACTGAAACCAGGTGGGTGATAGGAGTCCTGGGTGGTAGCACAATAATAAGAAAAGACATAATTTAAAAGCTTAGTAATGGGAGTTTTATACTAGTCTCGTCATCCTTCTACTAACCTGTTAGCAAAGTGCAGAGAGAGAAAATGGCTGATTAAAGGAGAGGATGATGATAAGCAAACTTTCCTTAAATGCTAACATTGGCATGCCACAGAGCACTGAGAAGGCTCTCAGGGACCAGGCCTCCAGACTGGTACCTCTACTGAAAGATGCCAGACCCACCCTGGCACGACAATGATGAAAAATGCAAAATCCCAGAAGCTAAAATATATTTAACAAACATTAAAATAAAAAACAGCATCAACATCAAAATTAATCAGGCACAAAAAAACATGCTGGGAACTAAAAGACCAGTTATTTCAAAATATAGGGTCTCAGAAGAAAACAGCAGTAAAAAAGGAAAAAAGAGAGCTTGCGGGATTTATGAAACAGCATGAAGACAGTAATGTTACTCATCACAAGAGTAAAACAAGAAAAAAAAATAAAGGTAGAAACAACAATTTTTAAATGACAGCAGCTTTCCAAACTGGCATAAAAATGTAAATATTTAGACATACAAAGAGACTCTTCCAATCAGATTGATTTGTACAAAACGACACTAAAATAGTTTGAGGTGAAACTTTCAAACGTTTTTAAAAAGACAAAAACACACAAGAGCCAGTCCTGAAAGCAGAAGTGCGCGCGCGCGCGCGCGCGCGCACACACACACACACACACACACACACACACACACACACACAAAGAATAAAATCACCTACAAGAGAGTTCTCAACAGCTAGCAGATTTGTCAGTAGAGACACTGCAATTAAGGGGAGTGAGATAACATTTACTTATTAATAATAATATGAAGAAAAAAATCCTGCCTACTAAGAGTAATGCACCCAGGAAAACTTTTCTCCAAAATAAAGGAAAGATGAAGTTTTCCAAATAAGCAAAATCTGAGGAAGTTTATTGCCATAAGACCTATCTTATAAGCCATGATAAGAGCGGTGTTCATGCTGGAAGAGAAAAACACTAATTAGTACATGAAAACGTAAGAAAGGATAAAGCTCACTGGTAAAAGTACTCAGTAAAATAAAGAACACTTTGATACAGTAATGGAGGTGAGTTAATAACGTGCATCTTTAATGTGAAGGTGGAGAGATAAAATGATTGCAAATAATAATGGCTGCTTTAATTTGACAAGGAATACAAATCACAAAATTATACATTTTGAAATAAATAAATAAATATATCTGTATAAATGTGTGTACATATATATAGTGTGTATGTGTATATGTAATATCTATTATATAATATATGGGTATATACACATACTTTTCTCTTTGCTTAAATATATTATACATTATGTATATGTTATATACTATACATTATATATTATGTATATGTTATATATTATGTGTTATATTTATACAGTATAAATTATATATAATATACATGTGATATATTATATATGCATATATACTATATATAAAATATATACACACATTCATACCTATATCTTTATTTTATTTACATGTTATACATAGTATTCATAGGCACACATATACTGTATATAATATAGTATATGCACACATATATACTATATGAAATATATAGTATGTGTATATATAATATATAATGTATGTACACATATATATAATATATACAAATGATATATACACACAAATATTTTGTATAGTAAATATAACTATATACAAGTGTATATAATATAACTATATATATAGTTGAGAATAACTCCCTCTCTCTGTACATATAAGTATATGTATGTATGCATATATATGTATATGTATGTATATATGTATATGTATATATGTACATACATGTGTATATATATGTACAGAGAGAGATATATGTGTGTGTGTGTGTGTGTGTGTGTGTGTGTGTGTGTGTGTATACACAGAGAGAGAGAGAGAGTTGAGAATTGATCCAGAGCATACAGTTCAGAATTGGTGCATGCAATCAATTTCAACGATGTTATTATCAACTTACAACCACCATATATTGCCTCAGATATTTTTACATGAGTTTCGACTACACAGAAAATCTAAAAGGTTCAGCAAATACCACTACAGGAAAACATCAAACACACAGACTCAAAGTTAAATAAGAGAGGAAGAAAAGGAAACAAAGAAATGATCAGAAAGCTCAAGGCACAATTCACAAAGTGGCACTATTAAGTCTTCATCAAGCAATAATTACCTTCAGTGGAAGCTGATGGTAAAATTACACAATAACGAGGCCTGGGGAGGCTGAGTAAGTAAAAGTATTTTAAAATCTGTGTTCTCAGAGACTAGGAATGCAACTTATTGTTATCCCTTTGCTTAAAACTATTGACAGAGTTAAACAACCTACAGAATAACAGACAATTTTGCAATCTATGCATCTGACCAACTTCTAATATTCAGCATCTATAAAGAACTTGAAAAGTGTACAAAAACTAACAAAGGAATGAACAACCTCATTAAGAGCTGGGCAAAGGACATGAACAGACACCTCTCAAAAGAAGTCATACATGTGGCCCACAAACCTGAAAACAAAGCTCAGCGTCATGGATCGTCAAAGAAATGTCAATCAAAACCACAGTGAGGTACCATTTCACACCTGTCCAATTGGCTATTATTAAAAAAGTCAAAAAATGACAGATGCTGGTGAGTTTGTGGGGAACAAAAGAAATGATTTTACACTGTTGGTGGGAGTGTAAACTAGTACAAAGAGAGTGTGGTGAGTCCACAGAGACCGAGACAAAGAAATACCATTCAACTCAGCAATTCGATTACTGAATGTATCTTGAAAAGAATAGAAAGTGTTATTTTTATAAAGACACTTGCACGTGTATGTCCAGTACAGCACTATTCACAAGGACAAAGATGTAGAATCAATCTAAATGGCCATTTAGATTGGCATGATAGCCTGGATAAAGAAAATGTGGTACATATATGCCGTGGAACACTCTGCAGCCATAAAAACGTATCAGATTATGTCCTTTTTAGGCACATGGTTGGAACAAAAGGCCATTATACTTGGCAAAGTAACATAGGAAAGGAAAAGCAAATACCTCATCTTCTCAATTATAACTGGAAGCAAAATAATGAGAAGACTTGGACACATGAAAGGGAAGAATGCATACAGGGGTCTACCAGAGGGTGGAGGATGGAAGGAAAGATAAAAAACAGGAACAGTAACTAATGGTTACTGGCCTTACAACCTGCGTGGTGAAATAGTCTGTAACAGCAACCCCCCATGACACACCTTGACCTGTGTAACAAACGTGCACATCCCACACATTTACCCCTGAACTTAATAAATATCAAGTGTATTTAGTTAACGTTTATATTTAAAGACTGTATTCAGACTCAACTTCTGTGGCCTCCAGATATTTACTTCACCTATAAAAAACAAAACAAAAAAAAAGGCTGAAAGTAAAGCAGCAGAAGAAGACATTTGTGCAAACATAGACCAAAAAAAGGCAGATGTAGCTTTATTTAGAGCAGACAAAATAGAGTTCAGGTGAAAAATGGCAACAGGAGACAAAGAAGGATATTATATAATGAAAAAAGAGTCTACATACCAAGATAATATGACTATTATAAATATATATTCACCAAATATTGAAACATGTAAATAAATAGAGCGAACATTGATAGATCTCAAGGGAGAAATAGACCACAATTCAATATTAGTAGAGGATTTCAACGCCCCATCATCAGTGAAGCACAAATTAAGCAGGCAAATCATCCAACTAAAACTACTCTTCAGCCCAAATGAACCTAGCAGTCATGTATAGACTATTGCATCCATCAGTTGTAGAAGCCCCGTGTTTTCTCAACTGCACGTGTCATATTCCTTAAAATAAATTCTATTCCAACACCAGAAGGAAGTCTAAGGACATCTTAAAAATAGAAATCATAATAAATAGGTTTCCTCAACACAATCACAACTACATAAAAATTAAACAAATTAAACAATCAGTGGGTCAATAAGACAGTCATATGGAAATAGTTTGAATACATAAACACCTATATCAACAGGAAGCACCATGTCAAATAAACAACCTAACATTATCCCCAAAGTTAGCAGAAGAAATAGGTTAGAACAACAATAAAATAATTCTGTTCTACAGTAAAAAACATCAAGAAAATTAATAGTAGGGTTTACTGGAAGAGAGGCAAAATTGATGCATGTTTAGGAAGGGTAACAAAGACGAAAGACAAAATACTCAAACAATAAATATAAAATAAAAAATTAACCATGGATACCACAGGAATGCAGATAGTCATAGGGACTAAAATTGACAACCGTTGCAATTGCTACAGTTGTTTTCATGTACAAGCAATTGCGCACAAAAGACCAATTGGATAACTCAGAAGAAAGAATAAGTTTCTTGGTGGATACACTTGCTAAAATTGAATAATAAAAAATGGAAAAGCAAAACAGATCATGAATAAGGGAAGCTGGAAACCGTCATCCTCAGCAAACTAGCACGGGGACAGAAAAACAAACACCAGACTTTTTAATGATTGCCATTCCAACCGGTGTGAGATGGTATCTCATTGTGGTTTTGATTTGCATTTCTCTGGTGGCCAGTGATGGTGAGCATTTTTTCACGTGTTTTTTGGCTGCGTAAATGTCTTCTTTTGCGAAGTGTCTGTTCATGTCCTTCACCCAGTTTTTGATGGGGTTGTTTGTTTCTTTCTTGTAAATTTGTTTGGGTTCACTGTAGACTCTGGATATTAGCCCTTTGCAAGGACAGAAAACCAAACACCGCATGTGCTCACTCATAGGTGGGAATTGAACAATGAGAACACATGGACACAGGAAGGGGAACATCACACTCTGGGGACTGTTGTGGGGTGGGGGGAGGGGGGAGGGATAGCATTAGGAGATATACCTAATGCTAAATGACGAGTAAATGGGTGCCGCACACCAGCATGGCACATGTATACATATGTAACTAACCTGCACATTGTGCACATGTACCCTAAAACTTAAAGTATAATAATAATAAGAAATATATATACACACAAATATTTTTATATGCAGCTGAAATAAAAAAACAAACAAACAAACACCACACGTTCTCCCTCATAAGTGGGAGTTGAAAGATGAGAACGCATGAACACAGGGAGGGGAACATCACACACTGGGGATTGCTGGGGGGTGGGGTGAAAGGGAAATGAGAGCATTAGGACAAATACCTAATGCATAAGGGTTTAAAACCTACATGACAGGTTTATAGGTAAAGCAAACCACCCTGGCATATGTATACATATATAACAAAGCTGCAACCTTAGCACATGTATCCCAGAACTTACAGCAAAATTAAAAAATAATAATAAAATAAAAAATACACCCAAAAATAAAAATGAAATAAATTAGGTTATTAATAGTCCTTAAAATAATTTTGGAACCGGCTTTTTGTATGTTTCCAGAAATTGAGAAATTGAAGAGAAAATGATTTTTGATGATAGGTCACTATGTGACTTGGAGCATGTAAACCCCAAAATAGTTCACATAGTTGATGAAGTTATCATAATGAAAGACCCTCGCTTCCCAGCAACTTACACATGTTAGCAAAGTTAGTCAATGTGCACATCTGTAAAAGCAAAACAAGCTTTCACTGACTAATAGATTGATTTATATCCTTTCTCATTGTAGCAAGAAGGAATATTTATTTTCCAATTGGCAGATCACACAATTCTCATTAAGAGATATAGCCCTGAAGGGGGCCTGCCATTCCACACCTGTGGGTATTTCCAAACAGGTGAAGATGAGAGACTGAGAAAAGAAATAAGACACAGAGACAAAGTATAGACAAAGAACAGTGGGCCCAGGAGACCGGCGCTGAACATGGGAGCACCCGCACCAGCGCTGGTCTCTGAGCTCCCTCAGTATTTACTGGTCACTATTTTTACTGTCTTGGTGAGGGGAGTGAGGGCAGGGCAACAGGGTGATGGTGGGGAGAAGGTCAGCAGGGAAACATGTGAGCAAAGGAATCTGTATCATGAATGCGTTCAAGGAAAGGAACTGTATCTGGATGGGCATGTAGGCTAGATTTATGGTTCACTTTACACAAACATCTCGGTGTGGCACAGAGTAATAGAGCAGTATTGCGGCCAGCATATCTCACCTCCAGCCACAGGGTGGTTTTCTCCTATCTTACAATAGAAGGAATGGTCAGCTTTACACTGAGACATGCCATTCCCAGGGATGAGCAGGAGACAGAAGCCTTCCTCTTATCTCAACTGCAAACAGGCCTCCCTCTTTCTCTACTCCTCCGCAGCGCAGACCCTTCACGGGTGTCGGGCTGGGGGATGTAAGCTCTTTGCTTTCCCACGAGGCCGTATCTCAGGCTGTCTCAGTGGGGGGAAACCCTGGACAATACCCAGGCTTTCTTGGGCAGAGGCCCCTGTGACTTTCCGCGGTGCATTGTGTCCCTGGTTAATAGAGAATGGAGAATGGTGATGACTTTTAGCAGGCACACTGTCTGCAAACCTAGTGTTAACAAGCCACATCCTGCACAGCCCTAAATCCATTAAAACTTGATTCAATACAGCACATGTTTCTGTGAGCGCAGGGTTGGGGCTAAAGGTATAGATTGACGGCATCTCGAAGCGGAACAATTTTTCTTAGTGCAGATCAAAATGGAGTTTCCTCTGTCTTCCTTTTCTACACAGGCACAGTAACAACCTGATGTCTCTTTCTTTTCCCCACGTTTATCCCTTTTCATTTTGAAAAAAACTGCCATCGTCATCAGGGCCCGCACTCGATGGTCGCTGTCTCATTGCAGCTGCTGGGGACACCTGCAGACTAACAGCAGACAGAACAGGCACAAAAGGATTAACACAAAATTTACAATAGTGGAACTTCCGATGGTTTTTAACCCAAGTGACCAGGTTAAGATTTGGGAGGCCATCAGCAGCTTCTGTGATTGCCTCAGTTCCTGGCACCAAATTTAAATGGCCTTTTGTTGCCTCAAAAATTTGAAGTAAAAATGAATATTTTGGATCTGTTTAGAACTCCTTTTATATGTCAGTTAAAATATGGACGGATGGTGATGACTCCCACGATCGGTCATGGACACAGGGATCCACACACCTTCTCTTGCTCTCACTAGTAGAATATGGTGCTGCCAATTAAAACTTCAATCAGTGCAAGTAAACAATCTATAGTTTTCACAGGTTATAGTTTGGGAATCTAGGTTAATAACTATTTTTCCTACAACTAGCATATAAGGGAGCTTTACTCAAGTTTGCAAAGGAATTGTGAGACTGGAATTTAGGTCGATAGCATAAGATGACTTACAGTCTCTTGTTCTTATAGCTTGATTTCCAGACCAAATTCTAATGTGGTATGAGGCCACAGTAAGCTTCCAAAGTTCCGGGTGCTCAGGACCAGTAACAGGACTAACTAACTTTGGTTGAGGTGATGAGATTCCTTTTTCACCCCATTCCCAAGGGTAGAGAAGCTCTATCCTTTTGTACTTACTTTTATCTAAACCTTCTGTTAAGTCACTGTTCACAGCTGGACTCAACATGTGCCCTGGGACACAGCCGAGTTTGTCCTGTGCAATTGCGATAGAATTGACCTTGAGGTGCCCAATCTGTAATAGTTCCCAATTCATTGTTTTGTAATATCACCGCACTATCAGCCACACATTCTTCCCAAACTTAAAACTTCTGGGCCTTCTGATCCTTTGGGAATTACCTTGGGGCAAGGCTTCCTCTTAGGCCTAGATTTTAACGACCTTTGATAAGAAGGGTCCTGCAAATGATTTGCCTGTGGCCTGAGTGACATTCCACTTACCATGTGATAAGTCAATCTACCGGTGGCACTGACAGTAGGTACTTCTGCCAACCAATTTTGGGTTGCAGGCATTAAGCATCCTGGTGCCCTCCCTAGGCAAATAGGAGGATAACGATACCCAGTGGAAATATTCATCATCATTCCTTCTTCCTCAGGTTGGGAAGGGCAGCGGTCATCTATGCGGCCAGGTTCCCATGCAATATTATTAACATACACTTCAGTAGGATTATCCACCCAAGTAACTGCCCAGATTAAGGGCGGGAAAGGCACATAGGCCCAGTAAGGATAATTAGCTGCAGCTGCTCCTGCAGACATGGGGAAACTTACCACCATTGATACAATCATCAAAGCTGCAAGCAGCATACTCTCTGGAGCTCGTGTCACCTTTGTGTTCTCTAGGCTTTTTTTCAGCTAACTGTGTCAGCTTCTTTAATTGTGCCCAACTCAGCGGCTCCGCTTTCTTGGTGGATGTCAACTTCTTCTGTTCCTCTGATGTCCCCATATTGTTTCTCATATGAGGGAAGTTGGGTCCGTATAGTTTAACTCGTTCCTTCATGTCTTTTAATATTTTCATGGTGAAAGGTTCATATCTAGCAAGAGCCACCGCAGGTGCTCCTGCTGGAGCCCCTTCCCCGGCCATTACCGGTGGTAAAATTACCGGGAACTGCCATGCCTCAAGATCTCCCTGTTTTCTAGTTTCATCAATGACCGCGTGCAGTGTGCTACCTTGTCCACTAGGTGGTGCTGGTGGATTAAGTCTCATAGTGGGCAGCTGAGGATACAGCGCCACGCCCTGTGGTGCTGATGGATTACACACCCGCGCTGTGGGTTGCTGGTATGATGCCTTGCTCTTTGGCGTGGGACACACCGCTTGAGGTCTGTACTGAACCTGTGGAGGCAGCCAATACTGAAGCTTGGCTGGCGGCCAGTATTGATAAGCTACCGGCGTTTGGGTTTTATTTTCTATCAGCTGATATGGTGGGTATTGTATCTGGATTGGCACTGCCAAGGTAGAGACTCTATCCTTTTCTATTTGATATTCTCTTGGGGTTTGTACTTGTCTAACCTGCATTTGAGGTTGTAATGTTACAGGTGTCTGAACCGTGGGAGGAGGAGTTGGCCATCGTGGGTTAGACTCTGATGGCCCCAATAATTCTGGACCATTTCCCCCAAATTTTGATGATTCAGGATATATTACCGCCCGTAATTGATAGTAGTCAACATTTTGCACTGACCGAGCCATTACAGATGCTGCTACATGTTTACAATGTGAACTTCCCTTTCCCTTCTTGAATTCTGTCCCTGCCTCTTCTTCACAATCTATTACACAGCTTTCAGGGGCGTCAGAAACTGAAACGCTGTCTTCTGCTGTTTGAAACCGCTTTAAAACTGCTTTAATAATGGCTCAGTCACTCCATACTGTAAGTGGGATGATTTTACCTTCCCTCTTTGCTTGTTTTAATTCTTTGCCAACTTCTTCCCAATCTTTTAGATCTGAAGTTCCTTTTTCTGGTAACCATGGGCGGAATTGTTCTATTGTTTGAAATAGCATAACTAGATTTTCTGTAAAGGCTCTAACTCTCCCTCTTCTTAAAATAGTTTTAATAAAGCTGAGATAAGAGGCATATTTACTTTCAGTTTGTCCCATTGTTACCCTGAGTTCCTCTGAGCGCACAAGCTTACCGCAAGGCTGGCCGTGGAGGTACTTGGGAGTCTCCTGTCAACTTGCCCCCAGTGATCACTCTCTGCCCTATCTTCACCTTAGAGAAAGGAACCCACGTTTGGTGCCAGAGGAAGGGGGCCTGCCCCTCCACACCTGTGGGTATTTCTCATCAGGTGGAGATGAGAGACTGAGAAGAGAAATAAGACACAGAGACAAGCTATAGAGAAAGAAGAGTGGGACCAGGAGACTGGTGCTCAACATGCCAGGACCCACACCGGCGCTGGTGTCTGAGTTCCCTCAGTATTTACTGATCACTGTTTTTACTGTCTTGGTGAGGGGAATGTGGCAAGGCAACAGGGTGATGGTGGGGAGAAGGTCAGCAGGGAAACATGTGAGCAAAGGAACCTTTATCATGAATACGTTCAAGGAAAGGTACTGTGTCTGGATGCGCACGTGGGCTAGATTTATGTTTCACTTTACACAAACATCTCAGTGTAGCAAAGAGTAACAGAGCAGTATTTATTAATACTAAAGTTACAGATTAACAGCATCTCAAAGCAGAACAATTTTTCTTAGTACAGGTCAAAATGGAGTTTCTTCTGTCTGCCTTTTCTACATAGACACAGGGTGGTTTTCTGCCATCTCAGAATAGAAGGAATGGTCAGCTTTACACCAAGACGTTCCATTCCCAGGGACAAGCAGGAGACAGAAGCCTTCCCCTTATCTCAACTGCAAAGAGTCCTCCCTCTTTCTCTACTCCTCCTCAGCACAGACCCTTCACGGGTGTTGGGCTGGGAGATGTAAGGTCTTTCCTTTCCCATGAGGCCATATCTCAGGCTGTCTCAGTGGGGGAATACCTTGGCAATACCCAGGCTTTCTTGGGCAGAGGCCCCTGTGGCTTTCCGCAGTGCATTGTGTCCCTGGTTAATAGAGAATGGAGAATGGCGACGAGATTTAGCAGGCATACTGTCTGCTAACTTATTGTTAACAAGGCACACCCTGTACAGCCCTAAATCCATTAAACCTTGATTCAATACAGCACATATTTCTGTGAACACAGGGTTGGGGCTAAAGTTACAGATTAACAGCATCTCAAAGCAGAACAATTTTTCTTAGTACAGGTCAAAATGGAGTTTCTTTTGTCTTCCTTTTCTACATAGACACAGTAACAATTGGATCTCTCTTTCCTTTCTTCACATAGTCCCAGTATAGTTCTACTATGTTTAAGTAAACATTGATACAATTTATGTTATATTTATGTTATTTTGTTAAAGTACATGCTGAATTGTAATAATCACTCATTGAAGAGGTAATATTAACATTTGGAAACTTATGGAAACATTAATATTAACATTTCTGACTACACACACACACTCTCACACACACACGTGCACACACAAAGAGGTTGAACCAGCATTGGCAAGTATCTCATCGAAGGATTGCTCAGCATCTGATGATTCCACAGCTGAATTATACCAAAAATGTGAGGAGACCTTCCATCAATTCTTCTCAAACTCTTTCCCTTAAGAGATAAACCTTGCAAGACGGCCAAATAGGATCAGCTCTGGTCTGCAGATCCCAGTGAGATCGACGCAGAAGTTGGGTGATTCCTGCATTTCCAGCTAAAGTACCTGGTTCATCTCACTGGGACAGGTTGCACAGTGAGTGCAGCGTATGGAGCGGGAGGCAAAGCATGGTGGGGTGTCGCCTCACCCGGGAAGTGCAAGGGGACAGGGAATTTCCCTTTTCTAGCCAAGGGAAGCCTTAAGAGTCTGTACCGGAAAGAATGGTGGATTCCGGCCCAGATACTGCACTTTTCTTATGGTCTTCACAACTGACAGGCCAGGAGTTTCCATCCTGTGCCTGGCTCAGTGGATCCCACCCCCACAGAGCCCAACAAGCTAAGATTCAGTGGCTTGAAATTCACGCTGCTAGCACAGCAGTCTGAGGCCCACCTCAGATGCTTGAGCTTGGTGGGTGGAGGGGCATCCACCATTGATGAGGCTTGAGTAGGCGGTTTTGCCCCCACAGTGTAAACAAAGCCCCCTGGAAGTTCAAAGTGTGTGGAGCCCACCACATCTCCCTGGGACACAACACCTGGGGGAAGGGGCAGATGGGGGTGCAGCCTCAGCAGACTTAAATGCCCCTGCCTGACAGCACTGAAATGAGCAGCGGTTCTTTCAGCACAGTGTTCAAGCTCTGATAAGGGACAGACTGCCTTTTCAAGTGGTTCCCTGACCCCACCTTGTATCCAGACTGGGAGACACCCCCCAGTAGGGGGTCAACAAACACCTCATACAGGAGAGCCCTGGCTAGAATCTGGCGGGTGCCCCTCTGGGACCAGTCTTCTGGAGTCAGAAATGTGCAGCAATCTTTGCTGCTCTTCACCCTCCACTGGTGATACCCAGAAAAACAGGGTCTGGGGTGGGCCTCCAGCAAACTCCATCAGACATGCAGCAGAGGGGCCTGACTGTTAGAGGGAAACCTAACAAAGAGAAAGGAATAGTATCAATTTCACCAACATCAAAGGCCAAAGTTAGACAAATCCACAAAGAGGGGAGAAACCAGCACCAACCGTCTGAAAATTCCAAAAACTGAGAATGTTTCTTATCTCCATAGGATCACAACTCCTCACCAGCAAGGGAATAATGAGTTTGACAAATTGAACAGAAATAGGCTTCAGAAGGTGGGTAGTAACAAACACCTCTGAGATAAGGAACATAATCTAACACAATGCAAGAAAGCTAAGAACCTTGAAAAAAGGTGAGACGAATTGCTAACTAGAACAACCAGTTGAGAGAAGAACATAAATTACCTGATAAAACTGAAAAACACAGCACAAGAACTTCATTGAAGCATGCACATGTATAAACAGCTGAATCCATGAAGCAGAAAGAAAGATATCAGACATTGCAGGTAAACTTAATGAAATAAAGTGAGAAGAGGAGATTAGAAAAGAAAAGAATAAAAGGAATGAACAAAGCCTCCAAGAAACATGGAACTATGTGAAAAGACCAAATCTGCATTTGATTGGTGTGTTCCTTGATTACGTTTTTCTTTATTGTTATTTCAACAGAGAGAGGTAAAAATATGAGACTCAAGATAGATATTTCTTAAGATATAATTAACTTTTTTTATTTTGGAAAACATAAATTATGTAAAAGCAAAATATTAAAATATCTTTATCAACTTGATTCAACAGTTCTCAACTGAAGCAAATGTCAGGTATATTGTTTTATCTGTAAAGAATTTTTTTTTCTTTTTTCTTTTTGAGAGGGTGTCTCTCTGTTATTGCCGAGGCTGGAGTGCAATGGCATGACCTGTGCTCACTGCAACCTTCAGCTCACCGGTTCAAGAGATTCTCCTGTCTCAGCTTCCTTAGTAGCTAAGATTACAGGCGCCCGTCAATATGCCAGGATAATATTTATTTATTTATTTATTTATTTATTTATTTATTTATTTATGTATTTCTATACTTTAACTTTTGGGGCATACATACAGAACTGCGGTTTTGTTACATACATATGCACGTGCGTCCCATGGTGTTTTGCTGCACCCATCAGCCCGCCATCAACATTAGGTATTTCCTAATGGTATCCCTCCCCTAGGCCCTGACCCCCCGACAAGCTTCAGTATGTGATGTTCCCCTCCCTGTGTCCATGTGTCCTCATTGTTCAACTACCACTTATGAGTGAGAACATGTGGTGTTTGGTTTTCTGTTCTGTTGTTAGTTTGCTGAGAATGATGGTTTGCAGCTTCATCCATGTGCCTGCAAAGGACATGAACTCGCGCATTTTTTATGGCTGCATAGTATTCCATGGTGTTTATGTGCAACATTTTCTTTATCCAGTCTCTCATTGATGGCATTTGGGTTGGTTCCAAGTCTTTGCTATTGCGAACAGTGCCGCAATAAAGGTACGTGTCTTTATGGTAGGATGTGTCTTTATAGTAGAATGATTTATAATCCTTTGGGTATATACCCAGTAATGGGATTGCTGGGTCAAATGGTAGTTCTGGTTCTAGATCCTTGAGGTATCGCCACACTGCCTTCCACAATGTTTGAACTAATTTACCCTCCCACCAACAGTGTAAAAGCCTTCCTATTTCTCCACATCCTCTGCAGTATCTGTTGTTTCCCGAATTTTTAATGATCACCATTCTAACTGGTGTGACAGCATATCTCACTGTGGTTTTGATTTGTCTTTCTCTAATGACCAGTGATGATAAGCTTTTTTTCATACATTTGTTGGCTGCATAAATGTCTTCTTTTGAGAAGTGTCTGTTCATATCCTTTGACCACTTGTTGATGGGGTTGTTTGTTTGTTTTTGTAAATTTGTTTAAGTTCTTTGTAGATGCTGGATATTAGCCCTTTGTCAGATGGATAGATTGCAAAAATTTTCTCCCATTTGTAGGTGCCTGTTCACTCTGATGATAGCTTCTTTTGCTGTGCAGAAACTCTTTCGTTTAATGAGGTCCTGTTTGTCAATTTTGGCTTTTGTTGCCATTGCTATTGGTGCTCCAGACATGAAGTCTATTCCCATGCCTATGTCCTGAATGGTATTGCCTAGGTTTTCTTCTAGGATTTTTAGGGTTCTAGGTCTTATGTTTAAGTCTTTAATCCATCTTGTGTTAATTTTTACATAAGGTATAAGGAAGGGGTCTAGTTTCAGGTTTCCGCAAATGGCTAGCCAGTTTTCCCCACACCCTTTATTAAATGGGGAATCCTTTCCCCACTGCTTGTTTTTGTCAGGTTTGGAAAAGACCAGGTGGTTGGATACGTGTGATGTTATTTCTGAGGCCTGTGTTCTGTTCCATTGGCCTATATATCTGTTTTGGTACCAGTACCATGCTGGTTTGCTTACTGTAGCCTTGTAGTATATTTTGAAATTAGGTATCTTGATGCCTCCAGCTTTGTTCTTTTTGCTTAGTATTGTCTTGGCTATGTGGGCTCTTTTTTGGTTCCATGTGAACTTTAAAGTAGTTTTTTCCAATTCTGTGAAGAAAGACAATGGTAGCTTGATGGGGATAGCATTGAATCTACAAATTACTTTGGGCAGTATGGCCATTTTCATGGTATTGATTCATCCTATCCATGGCCATGCAATGTTTCTCCATTTATTTGTGTCTTCTCTTATTTCCTTGAGTGGTGGTTTGTAGTTCCCCTTGAATAGGTCCTTCACATCCCTTGTAAGTTTTATTCCTAGGTATTTTATTCTCCTTGTAGCCATTGTGAATGGGAGTTCACTCATGATTTGGCTGTCTGTTGGTCTGTTATTGCTGTATAGGAATGCTGGTGACTTTTGCACATTGATTGTGTATCCTGAGACTGCTGAAGTTGCTTATCAGTGTAAGGAGATTTTGGGCTTAGATGATGGGCTTTTCTAAATACACAATCATGTAATCTGCAAACAGAGAAAATTTGACTTCCCTTTTCCCCATTGGAATACGGTTTATTTGTTTCTCATGCCTGATTGCCCTGACCAGAACTTTCAATACTATGTTGAATAGGAGTGGCGAGAGAGGACATTCTTGTCTTGTGCCTGTTTTTAAAGAAAATGCTTCCAGTTTTTGCCCGCTCAGTAGGATATTGGCTGTGGGTTTGTCATAAATAGCTCTCATTATTTTGAGATACATTCTATCAATACCTAGTTTATTGAGAGTTTTTTTTTTCCTTTTAGCATGAAGTGGTGTTGAATTTTATCAAAGGCCTTTTCTGCATCTATTGAGATAATCATGTGCTTTTTGTCATTGGTTCTGCATATGTGATGGATTAGGTTTATTGATTTGCATATGTTGAACTAGCCTTGTGTAGCAGGTATGAAGCCAACTTGATCATGGTGGATCAAGTTTTTTGATGTGCTGCTGGATTCAAATTGCCAGTATTTGACTGAGGATTTTCTTATTGATGTCCATAGGGGATATTGTCCTGAATTTTTCTCTTTGTGTGTGGGTCTCTGCCAGGTTTTAGTATAAGGGTGATGCTGGCCTCATAAAGTGAGTTAGAAAGGATTTCCTCTATTTTTATTGCTTGTAATAGTTTCAGAAGGAATGGTACCAGCTCCTCTTTGTACCTCTAGTAGAATTGGGGTGTGAATCCATCTGGTCCTGGGCTTTTTCTGGTTGGTAGGCTTTTAATTTCTCACTCAATTTCAGAACTTGTTTTTGGTCTATAAAGGGATTTGACTTCTTCCTGGTTTAGACTTGGGAGGGTGTATGTGTCCAGGAATTTATGCATTTCTTCTAGATTTTCCAATTTATTTGCATAGAGGTGCTAATGCTATTCTCTGATGGTGGTTTGTATTTCTGTGGGATCAGTAGTGATATACCCTTTATCCTTTTTGTTGCATCTACTTGATTCTTCTCTCTTTTCTTCTTTATTAGTCTGGCTAGTGGTCTATTTTGTTGATCTTTTCAGAAAACCAGCAAATGCATTCATTGATTTTTGAAGGTTTTTTTGTGTGTGTCTCTATCTCCTTCAGTTTTGACTCTGATCTTAGTTGTTTCTTGTCTGCTGCTAGCTTTTGAATTTGCTTGCTCTTGGTTCTCTAGTTCTTATAATATGGGTGGAATTGTGTTGACTTTAGATCATTCCTGGTTTCTCTGGTGGGCATTTAGTGTTATAAATTTCTCTCTAAACACTGCTTTAAATGTGTCCCGGAGATTCTGGTAGGTTGTGTCTTTGTTCTCATTAATTTCAAAGAATTTATTTATTTCTTCCTTAATTTCATTATTTACTCAGTAGTCATTCAGGAACACATTGTTCAGATTCCATGTAGTTGTGCAGTTTTAAGTGAGTTTCTTAATCCTAAATTCTAGTTTGATTGTACTGTGGTCTGAGAGACTGTTCTTATTTCTGTTCTTTTGCATTCACTGTGGAGGGTTTTACTTCCAATTATGTGGCAATTTTAGAATAAGTGTGATGAGGTGGTGAGAAAAATGTATATTCCCTTGATTTGCGATGGAGAGCTCTGCAGATGTCTACTAGGTCCCTTTGTTTCAGAACTGAGTTAAAGTCCTGAATATACTAGCTAACTTTTAGTCTTGTCGATCTGTCTGATATTGACAGTGGAGTGTTAAAGTCTCCCACTATTATTGTGTGGGAGTCTAAGTCTCTTTGTATGTCTCTAAGAACTTGTTTTATGAATCTGGGTGCTCCTGTATTGGATGCATATATATTTAGGATAGTTAGTTCTTCTTGTTGCACTGATCCTTTTACTATTATGTAATATCCTTCTTTGTCTCTTTTGATCTTTGTTGATTTAAAGTCTGTTTTATCAGAGACTAGGATTGCAACCCCTGCTTTTCTTTTCACTTTCCATTTGCATGGTAAATATTCCTTCATCCTTTTATTTTGAGCCTGTGTGAGCCTGTCTTTGCACGTGAGATAGGTCTCCCAAATACAGCACACCAGTGGGTCTTGGCTCCTTACCCAATTTGCCAGTCTATGTCTTTTAATTGGGGAATTTAGCCTATTCACATTTAAGGTTAATAATGTTATGTGTCAATGTAACCCTGTTATTATGATGCTAGCGGGTTATTTTACCCGTTAGTTGATGCGGTTTCTTTATAGTGCCAAAGGTCTTTATACTTCGGTAAGTTTTTGAAGTGGCTGATTATTCCTTTCCATGTTTAGTGCTTCCTTCGGGAGCTCTTGTACGGCAGGCCTGGTGGTGACAAAATCTCTCAGCATTTGCTTGTCTGTAAAGGATTCTATTTCACCTCTGCCTGTGAAACTTAGTTTGGCTGGATATAAAATTCTGGGTTGAACATTCTTTTCATTAAGAAAGTTGAGTATGGGCCCCCACTCTCTTCTGGCTTTTAGGGTTTCTGCAAAGAGATCTCCTGTTAGTCTGATGGGCTTTCTTTAGTGGGTAACCTCACCTTTTACTCTGGCTGCCCTTGTCATTTTTTCCTTGATTTCAACCTTGATGAATCTGAGGATTGTGTGTCTTGGCGTTGCTCTTCTTGAGGAATATCTTTGTGGTGTTCTCTGTTTTTCCTGAACTGGAATGTTGGCCTGTCTTTCTAGGTTGAGGAAGTTCTCCTGGATAATACCCTGAGGAGTGTTTTTCATCTTAATTTTGTTTTCCCTGTCAGTTTCAGGTACACCAATCAAATGCAGATTTGGTCTTTTCACATAGTTCCATGTTTCTTGGAGGCTTTGTTCATTCCTTTTATTCTTTTCTTTTCTAATCTCCTCTTCTCACTTTATTTCATTAAGTTTACCTGCAATGTCTGATATCTTTCTTTCTGCTTCATGGATTCAGCTGTTTATACATGTGCATGCTTCAATGAAGTTCTTGTGCTGTGTTTTTCAGTTTTATCAGGTAATTTATGTTCTTCTCTCAACTGGTTGTTCTAGTTAGCAATTCGTCTCACCTTTTTTCAAGGTTCTTAGCTTTCTTGCATTGTGTTAGATTATGTTCCTTATCTCAGAGGTGTTTGTTACTACCCACCTTCTGAAGCCTATTTCTGTTCAATTTGTCAAACTCATTATTCCCTTGCTGGTGAGGAGTTGTGATCCTATGGAGATAAGAAACATTCTCAGTTTTTGGAATTTTCAGACGGTTGGTGCTGGTTTCTCCCCTCTTTGTGGATTTGTCTAACTTTGGCCTTTGATGTTGGTGAAATTGATACTATTCCTTTCTCTTTGTTAGGTTTCCCTCTAACAGTCAGGCCCCTCTGCTGCATGTCTGATGGAGTTTGCTGGAGGCCCACCCCAGACCCTGTTTTTCTGGGTATCACCAGTGGAGGGTGAAGAGCAGCAAAGATTGCTGCACATTTCTGACTCCAGAAGACTGGTCCCAGAGGGGCACCCGCCAGATTCTAGCCAGGGCTCTCCTGTATGAGGTGTTTGTTGACCCCCTACTGGGGGGTGTCTCCCAGTCTGGATACAAGGTGGGGTCAGGGAACCACTTGAAAAGGCAGTCTGTCCCTTATCAGAGCTTGAACACTGTGCTGAAAGAACCGCTGCTCATTTCAGTGCTGTCAGGCAGGGGCATTTAAGTCTGCTGAGGCTGCACCCCCATCTGCCCCTTCCCCCAGGTGTTGTGTCCCAGGGAGATGTGGTGGGCTCCACACACTTTGAACTTCCAGGGGGCTTTGTTTACACTGTGGGGGCAAAACCGCCTACTCAAGCCTCATCAATGGTGGATGCCCCTCCACCCACCAAGCTCAAGCATCTGAGGTGGGCCTCAGACTGCTGTGCTAGCAGCGTGAATTTCAAGCCACTGAATCTTAGCTTGTTGGGCTCTGTGGGGGTGGGATCCACTGAGCCAGGCACAGGATGGAAACTCCTGGCCTGTCAGTTGTGAAGACCATAAGAAAAGTGCAGTATCTGGGCCGGAATCCACCATTCTTTCCGGTACAGACTCTTAAGGCTTCCCTTGGCTAGAAAAGGGAAATTCCCTGTCCCCTTGCACTTCCCGGGTGAGGCGACACCCCACCATGCTTTGCCTCCCGCTCCATACGCTGCACTCACTGTGCAACCTGTCCCAGTGAGATGAACCAGGTACTTTAGCTGGAAATGCAGGAATCACCCAACTTCTGCGTCGATCTCACTGGGATCTGCAGACCAGAGCTGATCCTATTTGGCCGTCTTGCAAGGTTTATCTCTTAAGGGAAAGAGTTTGAGAAGAATTGATGGAAGGTCTCCTCACATTTTTGGTATAATTCAGCTGTGGAATCATCAGATGCTGAGCAATCCTTCGATGAGATACTTGCCAATGCTGGTTCAACCTCTTTGTGTGTGCACGTGTGTGTGTGAGAGTGTGTGTGTGTAGTCAGAAATGTTAATATTAATGTTTCCATAAGTTTCCAAATGTTAATATTACCTCTTCAATGAGTGATTATTACAATTCAGCATGTACTTTAACAAAATAACATAAATATAACATAAATTGTATCAATGTTTACTTAAACATAGTAGAACTATACTGGGACTATGTGAAGAAAGGAAAGAGAGATCCAATTGTTACTGTGTCTATGTAGAAAAGGAAGACAAAAGAAACTCCATTTTGACCTGTACTAAGAAAAATTGTTCTGCTTTGAGATGCTGTTAATCTGTAACTTTAGCCCCAACCCTGTGTTCACAGAAATATGTGCTGTATTGAATCAAGGTTTAATGGATTTAGGGCTGTACAGGGTGTGCCTTGTTAACAATAAGTTAGCAGACAGTATGCCTGCTAAATCTCGTCGCCATTCTCCATTCTCTATTAACCAGGGACACAATGCACTGCGGAAAGCCACAGGGGCCTCTGCCCAAGAAAGCCTGGGTATTGCCAAGGTATTCCCCCACTGAGACAGCCTGAGATATGGCCTCATGGGAAAGGAAAGACCTTACATCTCCCAGCCCAACACCCGTGAAGGGTCTGTGCTGAGGAGGAGTAGAGAAAGAGGGAGGACTCTTTGCAGTTGAGATAAGGGGAAGGCTTCTGTCTCCTGCTTGTCCCTGGGAATGGAACGTCTTGGTGTAAAGCTGACCATTCCTTCTATTCTGAGATGGCAGAAAACCACCCTGTGTCTATGTAGAAAAGGCAGACAGAAGAAACTCCATTTTGACCTGTACTAAGAAAAATTGTTCTGCTTTGAGATGCTGTTAATCTGTAACTTTAGTATTAATAAATACTGCTCTGTTACTCTTTGCTACACTGAGATGTTTGTGTAAAGTGAAACATAAATCTAGCCCACGTGCGCATCCAGACACAGTACCTTTCCTTGAACGTATTCATGATAAAGGTTCCTTTGCTCACATGTTTCCCTGCTGACCTTCTCCCCACCATCACCCTGTTGCCTTGCCACATTCCCCTCACCAAGACAGTAAAAACAGTGATCAGTAAATACTGAGGGAACTCAGACACCAGCGCCGGTGTGGGTCCTGGCATGTTGAGCACCAGTCTCCTGGTCCCACTCTTCTTTCTCTATAGCTTGTCTCTGTGTCTTATTTCTCTTCTCAGTCTCTCATCTCCACCTGATGAGAAATACCCACAGGTGTGGAGGGGCAGGCCCCCTTCCTCTGGCACCAAACGTGGGTTCCTTTCTCTAAGGTGAAGATAGGGCAGAGAGTGATCACTGGGGGCAAGTTGACAGGAGACTCCCAAGTACCTCCACGGCCAGCCTTGCGGTAAGCTTGTGCGCTCAGAGGAACTCAGGGTAACAATGGGACAAACTGAAAGTAAATATGCCTCTTATCTCAGCTTTATTAAAACTATTTTAAGAAGAGGGAGAGTTAGAGCCTTTACAGAAAATCTAGTTATGCTATTTCAAACAATAGAACAATTCCGCCCATGGTTACCAGAAAAAGGAACTTCAGATCTAAAAGATTGGGAAGAAGTTGGCAAAGAATTAAAACAAGCAAAGAGGGAAGGTAAAATCATCCCACTTACAGTATGGAGTGACTGAGCCATTATTAAAGCAGTTTTAAAGCGGTTTCAAACAGCAGAAGACAGCGTTTCAGTTTCTGACGCCCCTGAAAGCTGTGTAACAGATTGTGAAGAAGAGGCAGGGACAGAATTCAAGAAGGGAAAGGGAAGTTCACATTGTAAACATGTAGCAGCATCTGTAATGGCTCGGTCAGTGCAAAATGTTGACTACTATCAATTACGGGCGGTAATATATCCTGAATCATCAAAATTTGGGGGAAAAGGTCCAGAATTATTGGGGCCATCAGAGTCTAACCCACGATGGCCAACTCCTCCTCCCACGGTTCAGACACCTGTAACATTACAACCTCAAATGCAGGTTAGACAAGTACAAACCCCAAGAGAATATCAAATAGAAAAGGATAGAGTCTCTACCTTGGCAGTGCCAATCCAGATACAATACCCACCATATCAGCTGATAGAAAATAAAACCCAAACGCCGGTAGCTTATCAATACTGGCCGCCAGCCAAGCTTCAGTATTGGCTGCCTCCACAGGTTCAGTACAGACCTCAAGCGGTGTGTCCCACGCCAAAGAGCAAGGCATCATACCAGCAACCCACAGCGCGGGTGTGTAATCCATCAGCACCACAGGGCGTGGCGCTGTATCCTCAGCTGCCCACTATGAGACTTAATCCACCAGCACCACCTAGTGGACAAGGTAGCACACTGCACGCGGTCATTGATGAAACTAGAAAACAGGGAGATCTTGAGGCATGGCAGTTCCCGGTAATTTTACCACCGGTAATGGCCGGGGAAGGGGCTCCAGCAGGAGCACCTGCGGTGGCTCTTGCTAGATATGAACCTTTCACCATGAAAATATTAAAAGACATGAAGGAACGAGTTAAACTATACGGACCCAACTTCCCTCATATGAGAAACAATATGGGGACATCAGAGGAACAGAAGAAGTTGACATCCACCAAGAAAGCGGAGCCGCTGAGTTGGGCACAATTAAAGAAGCTGACACAGTTAGCTGAAAAAAAGCCTAGAGAACACAAAGGTGACACGAGCTCCAGAGAGTATGCTGCTTGCAGCTTTGATGATTGTATCAATGGTGGTAAGTTTCCCCATGTCTGCAGGAGCAGCTGCAGCTAATTATCCTTACTGGGCCTATGTGCCTTTCCCGCCCTTAATCTGGGCAGTTACTTGGGTGGATAATCCTACTGAAGTGTATGTTAATAATATTGCATGGGAACCTGGCCGCATAGATGACCGCTGCCCTTCCCAACCTGAGGAAGAAGGAATGATGATGAATATTTCCACTGGGTATCGTTATCCTCCTATTTGCCTAGGGAGGGCACCAGGATGCTTAATGCCTGCAACCCAAAATTGGTTGGCAGAAGTACCTACTGTCAGTGCCACCGGTAGATTGACTTATCACATGGTAAGTGGAATGTCACTCAGGCCACAGGCAAATCATTTGCAGGACCCTTCTTATCAAAGGTCGTTAAAATCTAGGCCTAAGAGGAAGCCTTGCCCCAAGGTAATTCCCAAAGGATCAGAAGGCCCAGAAGTTTTAAGTTTGGGAAGAATGTGTGGCTGATAGTGCGGTGATATTACAAAACAATGAATTGGGAACTATTACAGATTGGGCACCTCAAGGTCAATTCTATCGCAATTGCACAGGACAAACTCGGCTGTGTCCCAGGGCACATGTTGAGTCCAGCTGTGAACAGTGACTTAACAGAAGGTTTAGATAAAAGTAAGTACAAAAGGATAGAGCTTCTCTACCCTTGGGAATGGGGTGAAAAAGGAATCTCATCACCTCAACCAAAGTTAGTTAGTCCTGTTACTGGTCCTGAGCACCCGGAACTTTGGAAGCTTACTGTGGCCTCATACCACATTAGAATTTGGTCTGGAAATCAAGCTATAAGAACAAGAGACTGTAAGTCATCTTATGCTATCGACCTAAATTCCAGTCTCACAATTCCTTTGCAAACTTGAGTAAAGCTCCCTTATATGCTAGTTGTAGGAAAAATAGTTATTAACCTAGATTCCCAAACTATAACCTGTGAAAACTATAGATTGTTTACTTGCACTGATTGAAGTTTTAATTGGCAGCACCATATTCTACTAGTGAGAGCAAGAGAAGGTGTGTGGATCCCTGTGTCCATGACCGATCGTGGGAGTCATCACCATCCGTCCATATTTTAACTGACATATAAAAGGAGTTCTAAACAGATCCAAAATATTCATTTTTACTTCAAATTTTTGAGGCAACAAAAGGCCATTTAAATTTGGTGCCAGGAACTGAGGCAATCACAGAAGCTGCTGATGGCCTCCCAAATCTTAACCTGGTCACTTGGGTTAAAAACCATCGGAAGTTCCACTATTGTAAATTTTGTGTTAATCCTTTTGTGCCTGTTCTGTCTGCTGTTAGTCTGCAGGTGTCCCCAGCAGCTGCAATGAGACAGCGACCATCGAGTGCGGGCCCTGATGACGATGGCAGTTTTTTTCAAAATGAAAAGGGATAAACGTGGGGAAAAGAAAGAGACATCAGGTTGTTACTGTGCCTGTGTAGAAAAGGAAGACAGAGGAAACTCCATTTTGATCTGCACTAAGAAAAATTGTTCCGCTTCGAGATGCCGTCAATCTATACCTTTAGCCCCAACCCTGCGCTCACAGAAACATGTGCTGTATTGAATCAAGTTTTAATGGATTTAGGGCTGTGCAGGATGTGGCTTGTTAACACTAGGTTTGCAGACAGTGTGCCTGCTAAAAGTCATCACCATTCTCCATTCTCTATTAACCAGGGACACAATGCACCGCGGAAAGTCACAGGGGCCTCTGCCCAAGAAAGCCTGGGTATTGTCCAGGGTTTCCCCCCACTGAGACAGCCTGAGATACGGCCTCGTGGGAAAGCAAAGAGCTTACATCCCCCAGCCCGACACCCGTGAAGGGTCTGCGCTGCGGAGGAGTAGAGAAAGAGGGAGGCCTGTTTGCAGTTGAGATAAGAGGAAGGCTTCTGTCTCCTGCTCATCCCTGGGAATGGCATGTCTCAGTGTAAAGCTGACCATTCCTTCTATTGTAAGATAGGAGAAAACCACCCTGTGGCTGGAGGTGAGATATGCTGGCCGCAATACTGCTCTATTACTCTGTGCCACACCGAGATGTTTGTGTAAAGTGAACCATAAATCTAGCCTACATGCCCATCCAGATACAGTTCCTTTCCTTGAACGCATTCATGATACAGATTCCTTTGCTCACATGTTTCCCTGCTGACCTTCTCCCCACCATCACCCTGTTGCCCTGCCCTCACTCCCCTCACCAAGACAGTAAAAATAGTGACCAGTAAATACTGAGGGAGCTCAGAGACCAGCGCTGGTGCGGGTGCTCCCATGTTCAGCGCCGGTCTCCTGGGCCCACTGTTCTTTGTCTATACTTTGTCTCTGTGTCTTATTTCTTTTCTCAGTCTCTCATCTTCACCTGTTTGGAAATACCCACAGGTGTGGAATGGCAGGCCCCCTTCAGGGCTATATCTCTTAATGAGAATTGTGTGATCTGCCAATTGGAAAATAAATATTCCTTCTTGCTACAATGAGAAAGGATATAAATCAATCTATTAGTCAGTGAAAGCTTGTTTTGCTTTTACAGATGTGCACATTGACTAACTTTGCTAACATGTGTAAGTTGCTGGGAAGCGAGGGTCTTTCATTATGATAACTTCATCAACTATGTGAACTATTTTGGGGTTTACATGCTCCAAGTCACATAGTGACCTATCATCAAAAATCATTTTCTCTTCAATTTCTCAATTTCTGGAAACATACAAAAAGCCGGTTCCAAAATTATTTTAAGGACTATTAATAACCTAATTTATTTCATTTTTATTTTTGGGTGTATTTTTTATTTTATTATTATTTTTTAATTTTGCTGTAAGTTCTGGGATACATGTGCTAAGGTTGCAGCTTTGTTATATATGTATACATATGCCAGGGTGGTTTGCTTTACCTATAAACCTGTCATGTAGGTTTTAAACCCTTATGCATTAGGTATTTGTCCTAATGCTCTCATTTCCCTTTCACCCCACCCCCCAGCAATCCCCAGTGTGTGATGTTCCCCTCCCTGTGTTCATGCGTTCTCATCTTTCAACTCCCACTTATGAGGGAGAACGTGTGGTGTTTGTTTGTTTGTTTTTTTATTTCAGCTGCATATAAAAATATTTGTGTGTATATATATTTCTTATTATTATTATACTTTAAGTTTTAGGGTACATGTGCACAATGTGCAGGTTAGTTACATATGTATACATGTGCCATGCTGGTGTGCGGCACCCATTTACTCGTCATTTAGCATTAGGTATATCTCCTAATGCTATCCCTCCCCCCTCCCCCCACCCCACAACAGTCCCCAGAGTGTGATGTTCCCCTTCCTGTGTCCATGTGTTCTCATTGTTCAATTCCCACCTATGAGTGAGCACATGCGGTGTTTGGTTTTCTGTCCTTGCAAAGGGCTAATATCCAGAGTCTACAGTGAACCCAAACAAATTTACAAGAAAGAAACAAACAACCCCATCAAAAACTGGGTGAAGGACATGAACAGACACTTCGCAAAAGAAGACATTTACGCAGCCAAAAAACACGTGAAAAAATGCTCACCATCACTGGCCACCAGAGAAATGCAAATCAAAACCACAATGAGATACCATCTCACACCGGTTGGAATGGCAATCATTAAAAAGTCTGGTGTTTGTTTTTCTGTCCCCGTGCTAGTTTGCTGAGGATGACGGTTTCCAGCTTCCCTTATTCATGATCTGTTTTGCTTTTCCATTTTTTATTATTCAATTTTAGCAAGTGTATCCACCAAGAAACTTATTCTTTCTTCTGAGTTATCCAATTGGTCTTTTGTGCGCAATTGCTTGTACATGAAAACAACTGTAGCAATTGCAACGGTTGTCAATTTTAGTCCCTATGACTATCTGCATTCCTGTGGTATCCATGGTTAATTTTTTATTTTATATTTATTGTTTGAGTATTTTGTCTTTCGTCTTTGTTACCCTTCCTAAACATGCATCAATTTTGCCTCTCTTCCAGTAAACCCTACTATTAATTTTCTTGATGTTTTTTACTGTAGAACAGAATTATTTTATTGTTGTTCTAACCTATTTCTTCTGCTAACTTTGGGGATAATGTTAGGTTGTTTATTTGACATGGTGCTTCCTGTTGATATAGGTGTTTATGTATTCAAACTATTTCCATATGACTGTCTTATTGACCCACTGATTGTTTAATTTGTTTAATTTTTATGTAGTTGTGATTGTGTTGAGGAAACCTATTTATTACGATTTCTATTTTTAAGATGTCCTTAGACTTCCTTCTGGTGTTGGAATAGAATTTATTTTAAGGAATATGACACGTGCAGTTGAGAAAACACGGGGCTTCTACAACTGATGGATGCAATAGTCTATACATGACTGCTAGGTTCATTTGGGCTGAAGAGTAGTTTTAGTTGGATGATTTGCCTGCTTAATTTGTGCTTCACTGATGATGGGGCGTTGAAATCCTCTACTAATATTGAATTGTGGTCTATTTCTCCCTTGAGATCTATCAATGTTCGCTCTATTTATTTACATGTTTCAATATTTGGTGAATATATATTTATAATAGTCATATTATCTTGGTATGTAGACTCTTTTTTCATTATATAATATCCTTCTTTGTCTCCTGTTGCCATTTTTCACCTGAACTCTATTTTGTCTGCTCTAAATAAAGCTACATCTGCCTTTTTTTGGTCTATGTTTGCACAAATGTCTTCTTCTGCTGCTTTACTTTCAGCCTTTTTTTTTGTTTTGTTTTTTATAGGTGAAGTAAATATCTGGAGGCCACAGAAGTTGAGTCTGAATACAGTCTTTAAATATAAACGTTAACTAAATACACTTGATATTTATTAAGTTCAGGGGTAAATGTGTGGGATGTGCACGTTTGTTACACAGGTCAAGGTGTGTCATGGGGGGTTGCTGTTACAGACTATTTCACCACGCAGGTTGTAAGGCCAGTAACCATTAGTTACTGTTCCTGTTTTTTATCTTTCCTTCCATCCTCCACCCTCTGGTAGACCCCTGTATGCATTCTTCCCTTTCATGTGTCCAAGTCTTCTCATTATTTTGCTTCCAGTTATAATTGAGAAGATGAGGTATTTGCTTTTCCTTTCCTATGTTACTTTGCCAAGTATAATGGCCTTTTGTTCCAACCATGTGCCTAAAAAGGACATAATCTGATACGTTTTTATGGCTGCAGAGTGTTCCACGGCATATATGTACCACATTTTCTTTATCCAGGCTATCATGCCAATCTAAATGGCCATTTAGATTGATTCTACATCTTTGTCCTTGTGAATAGTGCTGTACTGGACATACACGTGCAAGTGTCTTTATAAAAATAACACTTTCTATTCTTTTCAAGATACATTCAGTAATCGAATTGCTGAGTTGAATGGTATTTCTTTGTCTCGGTCTCTGTGGACTCACCACACTCTCTTTGTACTAGTTTACACTCCCACCAACAGTGTAAAATCATTTCTTTTGTTCCCCACAAACTCACCAGCATCTGTCATTTTTTGACTTTTTTAATAATAGCCAATTGGACAGGTGTGAAATGGTACCTCACTGTGGTTTTGATTGACATTTCTTTGACGATCCATGACGCTGAGCTTTGTTTTCAGGTTTGTGGGCCACATGTATGACTTCTTTTGAGAGGTGTCTGTTCATGTCCTTTGCCCAGCTCTTAATGAGGTTGTTCATTCCTTTGTTAGTTTTTGTACACTTTTCAAGTTCTTTATAGATGCTGAATATTAGAAGTTGGTCAGATGCATAGATTGCAAAATTGTCTGTTATTCTGTAGGTTGTTTAACTCTGTCAATAGTTTTAAGCAAAGGGATAACAATAAGTTGCATTCCTAGTCTCTGAGAACACAGATTTTAAAATACTTTTACTTACTCAGCCTCCCCAGGCCTCGTTATTGTGTAATTTTACCATCAGCTTCCACTGAAGGTAATTATTGCTTGATGAAGACTTAATAGTGCCACTTTGTGAATTGTGCCTTGAGCTTTCTGATCATTTCTTTGTTTCCTTTTCTTCCTCTCTTATTTAACTTTGAGTCTGTGTGTTTGATGTTTTCCTGTAGTGGTATTTGCTGAACCTTTTAGATTTTCTGTGTAGTCGAAACTCATGTAAAAATATCTGAGGCAATATATGGTGGTTGTAAGTTGATAATAACATCGTTGAAATTGATTGCATGCACCAATTCTGAACTGTATGCTCTGGATCAATTCTCAACTCTCTCTCTCTCTCTGTGTATACACACACACACACACACACACACACACACACACACACACACATATATCTCTCTCTGTACATATATATACACATGTATGTACATATATACATATACATATATACATACATATACATATATATGCATACATACATATACTTATATGTACAGAGAGAGGGAGTTATTCTCAACTATATATATAGTTATATTATATACACTTGTATATAGTTATATTTACTATACAAAATATTTGTGTGTATATATCATTTGTATATATTATATATATGTGTACATACATTATATATTATATATACACATACTATATATTTCATATAGTATATATGTGTGCATATACTATATTATATACAGTATATGTGTGCCTATGAATACTATGTATAACATGTAAATAAAATAAAGATATAGGTATGAATGTGTGTATATATTTTATATATAGTATATATGCATATATAATATATCACATGTATATTATATATAATTTATACTGTATAAATATAACACATAATATATAACATATACATAATATATAATGTATAGTATATAACATATACATAATGTATAATATATTTAAGCAAAGAGAAAAGTATGTGTATATACCCATATATTATATAATAGATATTACATATACACATACACACTATATATATGTACACACATTTATACAGATATATTTATTTATTTATTTCAAAATGTATAATTTTGTGATTTGTATTCCTTGTCAAATTAAAGCAGCCATTATTATTTGCAATCATTTTATCTCTCCACCTTCACATTAAAGATGCACGTTATTAACTCACCTCCATTACTGTATCAAAGTGTTCTTTATTTTACTGAGTACTTTTACCAGTGAGCTTTATCCTTTCTTACGTTTTCATGTACTAATTAGTGTTTTTCTCTTCCAGCATGAACACCGCTCTTATCATGGCTTATAAGATAGGTCTTATGGCAATAAACTTCCTCAGATTTTGCTTATTTGGAAAACTTCATCTTTCCTTTATTTTGGAGAAAAGTTTTCCTGGGTGCATTACTCTTAGTAGGCAGGATTTTTTTCTTCATATTATTATTAATAAGTAAATGTTATCTCACTCCCCTTAATTGCAGTGTCTCTACTGACAAATCTGCTAGCTGTTGAGAACTCTCTTGTAGGTGATTTTATTCTTTGTGTGTGTGTGTGTGTGTGTGTGTGTGTGTGTGTGTGTGTGCGCGCGCGCGCGCGCGCGCGCGCACTTCTGCTTTCAGGACTGGCTCTTGTGTGTTTTTGTCTTTTTAAAAACGTTTGAAAGTTTCACCTCAAACTATTTTAGTGTCGTTTTGTACAAATCAATCTGATTGGAAGAGTCTCTTTGTATGTCTAAATATTTACATTTTTATGCCAGTTTGGAAAGCTGCTGTCATTTAAAAATTGTTGTTTCTACCTTTATTTTTTTTTCTTGTTTTACTCTTGTGATGAGTAACATTACTGTCTTCATGCTGTTTCATAAATCCCGCAAGCTCTCTTTTTTCCTTTTTTACTGCTGTTTTCTTCTGAGACCCTATATTTTGAAATAACTGGTCTTTTAGTTCCCAGCATGTTTTTTTGTGCCTGATTAATTTTGATGTTGATGCTGTTTTTTATTTTAATGTTTGTTAAATATATTTTAGCTTCTGGGATTTTGCATTTTTCATCATTGTCGTGCCAGGGTGGGTCTGGCATCTTTCAGTAGAGGTACCAGTCTGGAGGCCTGGTCCCTGAGAGCCTTCTCAGTGCTCTGTGGCATGCCAATGTTAGCATTTAAGGAAAGTTTGCTTATCATCATCCTCTCCTTTAATCAGCCATTTTCTCTCTCTGCACTTTGCTAACAGGTTAGTAGAAGGATGACGAGACTAGTATAAAACTCCCATTACTAAGCTTTTAAATTATGTCTTTTCTTATTATTGTGCTACCACCCAGGACTCCTATCACCCACCTGGTTTCAGTCTTACGTATGAGCACATATTTTCAAGTGTGAATATTTGTTCATATTGATTCTTCTACGAGTGGGAGCGGATTGGTGAAGTTTTCCATTTCCTATTCCTTCTCCTTGCCTCTCCTCAACTCTTTACTTCATGTTGAAATTATACATGGGTTTATCAACTTATAAATCTCGATACTGTTCTTTTCTTATGATGGATGTAAATTTTCTAGTTGTGTAATATCTGTGCTCCTCAATCTTTTGTTATGATTATAGTTTTCTGACAGAATACAGCCTGACAGCCATTATTATTAGACAAAGTTATGAAATAGTCAGCTGTGTAACTATTGCACATGTCTCCCTGGAATGTGGATGGAGATGTGGTTACTGCGTTCATCTTATACGTATTATTACTGTAATACGGTTGTGACCTTTTAGGCTTTATAAATTCTTCTTAGTTTCTTACATATGTATATACAATTTCAAGTTGTATAAACCTTAAAGGCTACTTAGTGTGAACACATTTGTGAGGAGTGCATATGTTGTGCAGTTTTCCTGAAGACTAATGCATATTCTTATCGTCGGCACACCTCTATTGCACATGTATAGAAATTAGTTGGCAGTATACTACCTAGGTATTTTTTATACCTTGAAACCTGCATGTATAAACTTTACCTTCTCCTTTTTTTTTGTGAGAAGAAAGCATCTAGGATTTATAAGATATGTGCTCTTCCATTGTAAGAAAATGTATGTGATCAACCCTGTCCTCATTCTCACCTAGAATTTAATGGAACCAGAGACTTACAAACCTTATTTTTCCCCTTATCATTACACTGAGTTTGCTGCCAATGTGAGCACATATATTATTGAATATACATATGAGTTGACAATACACATTATTACTTTTTTGTTCTTGAGTTTAAAATGCAAACTCTCAGCTGCACCATGTGTGCTAATTTTCTTTACTCGGTATGAATGCGTTGTGGTCTGGTATGAAAATTCCCAAATCCTCCCTCTTTGCCCATGGATGTAATTATCCAACTACAGTAACACTGTTTAGAAGTTTAGCTGATAAGGTGATCCTTTTGAGTTAATAACTTTACATATCTTGATGGGTTTCTTGGCTGTATTAATAGGGGATGACCTTTAATGTTGGATAAAAATAAATTTCTGAGGTGTACCAATTTTTATTTTTTCTTGTTTGAATATATATGTGTGTGTATATATATATATTTAATCATGTATACATGTATATGTACACACACACACACCTATTTGAACATATATATAAAGAAAAGTAACCACATACACACACATACACACAAAATCTCCTTTTCTTGACCAAAGAAACAATGTGCTCACTATGTAAACCAGTCTTTTTCTTGTGTATGGGTGTGCATTTCACATAAAGATTTTCCAGCCCAATTTAATTTACATTTGAATGAGGCATGTCTACACTCATTTTTTGGTTTCTTCTTTAAATTTTTATTTTATTTTGAATACCAGTATCACACGTCCTTGTTGGCTACATGGAAATATTGCATGATGCTGGGTTATGCAGTGTGAATTTCAACACCCAGCTAGTGAGCATGGTATCCAATAGGTAGCTTTTTAGCCCACTTCATTTTTTTATTCTCTGTATTTCCACAGCATCTGCTGCTTCCATATTTACGTGCATGTATTTTCAATGCTCATCTTCTGCTTATAAGCGAAAACGTGATTTTTTTTTCTGTTCCTGCAATAAATATGGCCTCTGTCTGCATCCGTGTTGCTGTATATGTCATCATTTCATTCTGTTTTATTGCTGCATAGTATTCCTTCGTGTATAGGTACATTTTTAAATCCCATCTACCACTGATGAACTGAATACTAGTTTTCTGTGTGCAGTCCACCTAGGTTGACTCCATGATTTTGCAAATTTGTGTAGTGCTGCATTAAAGTTATGAAAGCATGTGTCTTTTTGTTGGGATAATGTGCTTTTCATTTCTGGACACATACCTAGTGATAGAATTTCTGTGTGGAATGTTAGCTTCATTTTAAGTCATTTGAGAAATCTTCAGCCTGCTTTCCTAAGTGGCTGAACTCTTACGCATTCTCATCAACAGTGGGGAAGCATTTTCTATCCTCTGCAGCTTCATGAGCACCTGTCTCTTTTTTTTATTTAATTTTTTGACTCTTAAATAACAGCCATTCTGACTGGTGTGAGATGGTGTCTTATTGTGGTTTTGATTTGCATTCATGAAAAAATTAATGATGATGAATACTGTTATCATATACTTATTGGCCACTTATATGTCTTGTTTAGAGAAAGGCCTGTTCATGTCTTTGAGTACTTTCAATAGCTATTTGTGTTTTTCTTGTTGATGTGTTAAAGTTTCCTGCAGATGCTGAATTTTAGACCTTCGCTGGTGCAGCTGGGAAATATCTTCTCTTGTTCTTAGGTTTTCTGTTTGCTTCAAACTAATATTGATGATAATTGGTTCAATTTTATAGAATATCTTGCCAAAAAATAGAGCGTTCTGTGCTCATTTTACAAAGACAATGGAGTCTCTTCTGTAACACTCCTGACTTCTCTGTAAGTGGATAAAAGCTTATATTTATATCAATATAGGTCTTCTTCTTCTTTATTGGACACGGATGTGTTCTTCCTCACTATATAAATTCTGTGCTACACATGCATGGGTATTACCATAAGCCTTCAGGTTGCATGAATCCTGGTTGTTCGGTTTTATTGCAATTATGATTATGATTATGATTATTCTTCTTTAACAGTGCATAGTGTCAGGTAAACCAAACCTAGCTTTGCTCTAACTTTGATATAAATCAAAGTTTCCCAATTGTATACAGTTAGGCAGAATATTTCCAATGTCTGCAAGAGTACTCTCATGCCTTGTTTAGTTTGCATGTAAGGTAACCCGTGTGTTACAGAAACATTGGCCACTTGTTTGATTATAAAACTGTGTATCCCTCTTAAATGAACATTGGAAACTGCTTGAACAGAAACACACTCTTTTTACCTTTATATCCGCCGTCTTTGGCCATCACTGAAAATCAACACAAGCTTACTGGCTGTATACAAACTGAAATTTTTCTTTCTGTGACCTAGATCTAGAACTTTCTGATAAGTTCTGAGTTAATCCTACATGCTCACTCATGTGAGCTTCTTGATTGTGAATAAACAGACAGACACACACACACACACACACACTCTTGCATTTTTAAAATTATTGCATATGAATAAGAAAGCTTAGGAGCTATCTTCTCAATTCTAGTTTTTGGAACTGAGATGCTAAATTTAAATTTGTATGAATGTTGGCCTTTTTTTTCTCTCAGATAGATGGAAGCTTTTGAGACATTTATCCCTTTCCAACATATATATTATATATATATATATATATATATATATATATATATATATATACACACACACACACACACACACATATAAATATATATAATGTATTTTTTTTGAGACAGGGCCCCACTTTTCCACCCAGTCTGAAAATTCATGTCAATACACAAATCAAAGTAGGTTAGTGTTCTTATATTATATTTATGTATACATATGTGTGTGTGTGTACTTATGTATGTATGCAATGTAAAGAAGAATTCTTACAGCTAACTTTACACACTGCTTTCAATGTAGACAGCCTAGGGGTTATAAATCACATGGATAAATGCTATATTCATGGAAGAAAAAGTGTGGCGTTTGTACCTACCAGTCATTTTCGTCACAAATAAGAACATTTTCATTAGGCAAAGACTTAATAGAACCAAAAATTCACATTTAACAATGAGAACGAAGGGTGCCAGAGAACAGGAATGGTACTCACTATGGAAAAGGTATAATCAGTTACACTGAAAAACCTCAAACACAAACACAGAATTACAAACATAAATCAAAATATCAAAAAGGCAAGCTCATTTATCTTGCTCTTTTGGGCCAGGGCACACTCATTTACTTTCAATGCAGTAGGACACAGGCTTTATGCAGCAATGATCTTACAACCATGGCAACTAAAAAATTCACAGAAGAGCATACAGGTCTACAACCAGAGCTCATATATATGTAACAACCGTTTTTCCACCAGAGACTTGTACATTTACTACAGAAATAAGAGGTCAAAATTTATTTTTTGCTACATAATCACTGACTACTTGATCCAGATATGAGCATGCCCCCTGCCTGTGTAAACTCTGGCTTCCACTTGTCATAATGCTAAGTAAACTCTAACTTTCATAAAATCAGACCTTCTTCATATACAAGTGACATGGTTCAAACAACCCAAACACTCGTAACTTTCAAAAACAACAGAAAAAGAGATCTCCAGGTTTATACTTGAGAGCTTTTAACCTTAACAGCAAAAGTTAGTTCAGGTAATACGTAGGCAGAAGGTCTGATTTATAGCCCTTCCCTCCTGGCATGAATAGTAATTTGATGACCTCAATTAACCGAAAAAGAATGTTTTATTGAAGAGGCAGTGAGATTCTTGATTATATAATCTTAGCTATATTTCTGGCATTTTTAGTAACTTTCTCATGCTAAATATCTGGCTTTTAAAATTACAAACTTCATTAACTTGGAGGGGAATAGGAGTTTCCTGGCTGTACATAAGCTTGATGGCTTTCTTGGGGTGGATTTGGGCCCATGGGCTGTATGCAGGCTTCCTGTCTTTGCCAATCTTCACCTTTCTCTTTCATTTAAAAGACAACCTTCAGAGCCGTGCAAACAATAAACTGCTGTTTTCTTGCATATTGAATTCTGTTCTCTGACTGAGAACCCCTGAACCTTCTATTTTCTAGATATAAATGTAACAACCCAGATTTATAAATTATGGACTAGCCTTTTGCACAGGAGCATGCTCATGCTTTTATCTCTTTCCGATGGACATAAGTTAACCATTTAAATAAAATCTGGCCTCCTCCTTCCTGATAAAGGAGTATAATTGTCTGTAAATATACAGAAAGTGCGCTTCCGGAATATGGATGCGTCTTCCAATCTGTGTAAACCATGAACATTCTCAGTCTATTGGGATCTAAAATTTACATTTCGATAAGCTGTAGACAGTCTTTTCTTTTTCTTCTGAGATGGAGTCTTGCTCTGTCACCTTGCTGGAGTGCAGTGGTGCAATCTCGGCTCACTGTGACCTCTGCCTCCTGGGTTCAAGCAATTCTCCTGCCTTAGCCTTCTAAGTAGCTGAGATTACCGGCACCCGCCACCATGCCCAGCTAACTTTTGTGTTTCTGTGTATTTTTAGTAGAGATGGGGTTTCTCACCATACTGGTCAGGTTGGTCTTGGACTCCCGACCTCAAGTGATCTGCCCCCTTCTGCCTCCCAAACTGTTGGGATTACAAACATGAGCCACTTTACCCAGCCTGTGACAGCATTTATCTAACGTGGTGGTGTGCTTCTTCCGAACCAGGCTTTTATTTTTGGCCTGGATATAGTGATAAAGTTTCCAGCTCTCTAAACTCTAACGCCCCTCACATTGGTCATGAACATGCTCTTCAAAGTATAAATATTGCTGTATCAGAAACATGCAGACTTTGATCTCTTACCCATCTTTAACCAACTGTGGTGGGGCTTACCATCAGCGGAGAGGGACTTATCATAGAGTAACAGTTCAGAGCAAGAGCTTTGGGGTCAGACTTAGGCTTTAGTGTTAGCTTCACAGTCAACTGTGACCCGAGAAAGAAGAAGAATGGGCCCTTTCCAGCTGTTTTAGATAATATTGCTAGTATGGTAGCCTGCACATGGCTAAATGCTCAGTCTTGTAAACAAAAGTCTTATTATTTGGTATTCCCCGGGGCTATACATTTTACTTCAGCTAAATGCTGATATCCATAGAATCATGTAGAAGAATAGGTAGGTAAAAAGAAATACAATGGTGCATTTACATTTTACAGAGTTTCTTGAAGCTCTTGAGATTAACGATGGCAGGAAATTCATCACTTATTAAAGTAATTATCCTTGGAGATGGTGGAGTTGGGAGGAGTTCACTTATAAACAGATATGTAACTAATAATTTTGATATCCAGCTCTTTAAGACAATAGGTGTGGAATTTTTAAATAAGATTTGGATGTGGATAAACATTTTGGTGCCACTCAGATTTGGGGCGTGGCAGGTCAGGAGTGATTCTGAAGCCTGAGGACATCATTTTACAGATATTCTGTCTGCGGCCTGCTTACTTTTAGTACCGATGATTCTCAAAGCTTCCAGAACTTTAGTAACTGGAAAAAAGAATTCATATATTATGCAAATGTGGAAGAACACGAGAGCTTCCCTTTTGTGATTCTGGGTAACAAGACTGACATGAGATAACAGCAGATGTCTTCAGAAGAAGCCCAAGCTTGTGCAGGGACGACGACCACTATTTTTATTTTGAAACAAGTGCAAAAGATGCCACAAGTGTGGCAGCAGCCTTTGAGGATGCGGTTTGAAGGGTTTCTGTGAACGAGGATATGTCGGCTCAGTTGATGCACACAGACACAGTGAATCTTCATCGAAAGCCCAGGACTAGCTCATCTTGCTGTGGATTGTTAGAGGTTGCTGCTGCATTCTAATCAACTCACAGGTATACACAAAATCGACATGCGGATAAAAAAGAATTCGGGTTTGCACCACGGTATCATCTACTAATAAATTTCAAATGAGTGTATTGTCCTGCTTTATTAGTTGGTGGGGGAAGGGACACATCCGCTCATGGAAGAACATGTTTTCTCCATAATGGCACTTTGCATTTCTAAATTGTAATATTTGTCTAAAAACGTTTCTTTGATTTACATATGTAGGTTACAGAGCTAAGAAATGAGATAACCAAGAAGAATTATAATTAAAATAAGAAACTTGTCTACGCTACAATTTATACATGAATTTTTTTTTCCTGGGGAAATGGATTACTACTTTTTATATCTACAAGTTTTTATGCAACTAGCATTGCATTCTTGGTTCAAGGAAATAATTTCCTAAAGCAAAAATGTTAGATATAGAAGACTAAAATCTAATGTATTTGCAACGCATTGTTACTTAGTTTACTTCTTCATTCTCTTCAAAATGACTTAACCTTCCGTATTGTTATCCTATGTTTCATTAGAATTACTCTTAGTAGTAATTACTCATCATTTGTGTGCCATGAGGGCACCTCTACCCCCATAGATCATGTTCCACGGTCCCAGGAGAAGGGTAGGTCCCCAGTGGTACAAGAGTTGCTTCATACAGTTTGTCATACATCCAGCTGAATTTGGGCTACCCAGGAATGGAAATCATTTCCATAAACAGAGTTCAGTTTTAAGAAAAAGGCCAACTACTGAACCTGGAGAACAGACAAATGTGCATCTGATATCACAGTTACAATGTGCTGTGTGGAGGATACAAAATTACAATTCCACTAATGCACTAGGTAATATTTGTGTTACTTTCTTCAAACTTGGGGAAGCCTCCTAGTTGAAGTTAAACCATTCCTTTTTAACACAAGACACAAGTAACATTATAGCTCTCAATTGATTTAGCTATGTATTTATTTAGTTTCTTCTCTATCACTGAACATTGTTTACTTATCTCAAGGAATTTTTTTGATTCCCAAATACCTGTTCCAATGATCAGACTTGATGAAGCAAATTGTGATCTTTCATGGATGAAGTTCATATGCTGTGTGGTTGGTGATTATCTGATTCTACAGAGGATAACCAAAGCCTACACTGAGTGTGAATGAGACCCTCAACTGGGAAATGATGGGGATATCAAAGTACATGCTGGGTGAGGGGAGCTGGCTGTCATATAGGGAAAGGGTTTTTGAAAAATTACATCAAAACATTTCTCTCCTTGGCCCCACCCAATGGGAATCAATGTAAAAACATTCTGGTAAGCTAAGCTTTTGAAAGTCTAATGTCCTAACATAAGTGTCGATTTTGCCATCTGTAAATATTTTATGGAAAATACAATAGAAGACGGTTGGAGAACAAAGCAGGTGGTGAGTGTGCAGCTGGAGTGGTGGAAATCTGCTGCAGAGACTCACTAGGCAAAAGAACCATAGATCATGCTCCACAGCTTGAAGAAAGTGTGGGACCCAGTGGTACAGGAGTTGCTCCATATGGTCTCTCATACATCCAGCTAGGTTCAAGCTATCAATGGAAACTTTTCCTTTGAGAGGGTTCAGGTTTTTTTTTCCTATGTTCATGCCGAAGGAAGTATTCTAAGTTTCCAGCTACAGCAAGAGGACAAAACTCGATGTATGCATTTTATCTGGATCACTTTTGGAGCACAGAAGCAGATAACCAACGTAGTGCTAACATACGTGTGCTCAGGTGAGCCTGATTACAAGACTGATCTCACCCTATTCCTCTTGTGTTAAAGAACCTTCAAAAGATATCCCCTACCAGATCCAAGCTTTGCCAGCTTAGCTTTCTTCATAATCTTCTCCTGTCTATCAGCTGTCAGTTCTATCAGTGTGCCCCAGTGCCCTTCTTCACGCCTTCACACCTGCAGTGCTTTCCTCTGCAGCCCACCTTGGAAGTCCCACTCAATGCTCCACTTCCCTTCCAGCTTCTTCAAATAGCAGTCACACACACACAAAATTGGCATTTAACTTTAGTAATACACACACAGGAAGTGTATTACTAGTTTCTGCCTCACTTTCACCAGCCTGTAGGAAAGGTTATATTCAGGTACCACTGTTGTGCAACTGAGCCACGGTTTCCTGCAGTCAGTCACCCTGCTGCTCTTGGCTGGTTTGCATCACATTCCTCCGAATTATATGGTCACAGAGGCCAGAACCAATCATATTAAAAAATACATGTTTGCTGAAATTACTCCCAGATTTCTAGATGAGTATGTACCATTTTCTGCTCCCAAAGCTCTGGCATTTAGTTTGAGTCAATCCGAGGCTTGTATAACCGGTTAAGATATCAAATTAATTTTCATACTACCAATAGAGAGAGCAGGACAAAAACAGTTGTGGTGGGCAGCACTTTAAATATCAGGCTGGAGGCTGTGCACGGTTGGTCTTGCCAGTAATCACAGCACTTTTGGAGGCTGAGGTGAGTGGATCATCAGGATAGGAGTTACAAAACAGCCTGGCCAATATGGTGAAACCATGTCTCTTCTAAAAATCCAAAAATTAGCTGGGTGTTTTGGTCAGTGCCTGTAACCCCAGCTGCTTGGGAGGCTGAGGCAAAGAATTGCTTGGTCCCCACAGTGGAGATTAAAGAGAGTCGAGATCACACCACTGCACTCCAGCCTGGGCAACAGAATGAGAATCCATGTTATATGTGTATATATATACACGTGTGTGTGTGTGTGTGTGTGTGTGTGTATACACATATACATATCTGTATATGTGTGTGTATATATATATACACATTATCAAATATTATTAAATAATTCAAATTGCCTTATCTTTAGTGCATCTATTGACTCTTTCATGGATGTTTACTTCATTATGGTAACTTTCAGTGATTTCTGATGCTACGATTATTTCTAGTAGGCACTGTCTTTTCTGGGAGCACCCTGCATTTTGGATGCTAGTGCACACATGCATTTCCGTTGTACCTCTGAGAGGCAGCAAAATTTACTCACTGCAGTAGATGCCCATCCATAAAGTAAAAATTCTAATTGAATTGCATGTGGGTAGGCTTGCGTTTCAATTGCTTACAGGCCAATCTCTCCCCTACCACCCCCAAGAGATATGCAGAAGGATTGCTGCCAATGCCATACTCCAAGAGGTAAATCAGATCATGTCTCATAGTTCCTGAGTTTTATGGAGGTTCTGTGCCCTTCAAGATATGAGAACCTCCTCTTGCACCCTTAGTTGGGAACCAGAACCCATGATCTCACCCTGCAAAGTGTAAATCTGTGTTGGAAAACAGTAAGCCCACCTTGGCTTCAGCTCTAGCTTACTAGAGCTTTGCGATCCTACTTCATATCCCACACGTGATTTTTTTGAGTTCCACTATTAATATTTAATTGTTTTCATTTATGCAGCATTCATATGTTTTTGGAGGAAAAGTTCACTCTGTTGTGTCAAATGGACATCTTTATATTTCCAGTATCTTCCCACATCTGTGGGCCATGGTGGTGCCTCCTGAATTAACCACTTAATAAATGAATAAAGCAGGTGTGAATACCCTATGAGAGTCACAATGCTAATGATCATTGAGACGGTGGACAATAGACACCAAAACGTTTCAGGAAAAATAATAAGAAATAATGGGAAACAGGAGAGTACAAAACAGCAGACAACCAAACACTAAGGAATAATTTCTGTGACTTGCAAAAACTGCCCAAGACCTGATTTTTGTAAGAAAGTATTTTTAAAATCAGAATAATGACCCTAGTTTTGCCATGCTGATGCTTTACTTACTGCATTTTATTAAGGTTCTGTAGCTCTTCACTAAATACATGCTATAAAACTTCTGCCCAAATGAAGGAAGATGCCATCAAAAATAAATAGTTTGAAATAGTGGAAATACCATCTAATGCAAATTTCTATTAGCAAATTTCTTTCTGTAACACACCTGGCTTGACAAATTTTGATCATACTACAGGTGGATTTTTTATTTTTTTGGCAATAATGTTAGTTTTCTCTCAAATAGAAACTTTGTGTTGACTGCTTTCCAGACGTACCTACCCTGGCTAATTCTTACAAAAAGGTCTTTCATTGTTCAAAGAAAAAGGAATTGAACAAATTTCTCTGTGTATTTATTTTTCATTTGATTAAAAAAAAGTTACTTTAACTAACTAGGACATGCTTTCCATGATCTCAGCCCCTGTGGTAACAGAGCATTTTTTAATCTGCATTTTCTAAATATATTATGAATGGCAGGATAATGTGTGCTAGGAAAGTAGATTATAAAGATAAATGTAAGAAGCATTATGTTATTTCTCCAAGCTGTTCCCAATATGCCTTTATGCCTATTATATCCCACAAACACCAGGACAACTACACCAGCTGCTCTCTACTCTCAGAGGGCATGATATTTCTTCTTCTTCTGGCGCCAGCCACCACCCCCAAAGGAAAGAACCCTCACAAGCCTGAAGTAAGCAGGTGGGGCTTTCACCAATGCTGCAGATAAAACAGTAAGACCTGATAGGCAAGTGGAGCTTTCAACATTGCTATAGATAAAACACTAGGACCTGATAGCTCTCTTTTGACCATGTGTTTCCGTTAAAAAAAAGAAAAAAAAAAATGGAATAGAAGACATGAAATTCAGACATTAAAAAGTTCTTTGGATATTAAAAATTGTAGTTTTCTGATATTTTATAACAGTTATATCTATTTCTCTGGGCAATGTTTCACTCAGCATTAGTGAAAACAGACAGACTGAATTCCCTAGACAGACTGAATAATACATGGCTTACTCGCTTCCATTAGTGTGAACACTTTGTGTTATTGCATTTGTGTACAATGCACTATACAAAATGTATTGTACAAAATTGTGTTACTGCATTGTACAAAATGTACAATGTGTTAGATTATGTTAAAAATCAGAAACACCATTCAAGTGCCATAAAATATGAGATGTATATTATTCTTTATTTTATGGGTTTTATAGTATTTTATCAAATGGTGAGATTAGATATTTTCCTTCTCTTAATAAAAACATAAGACTACACTTTCAAAAAAGCCTGAGAAGTGTTGTCCTGAGCATGTTGATTTCTTGAGTACTGGCCGCAAATTACTAAGTTGCTGTTTGATACTGGAAATAAAACATCCCCACACAACTCCCACTAAGATATGGAAGTACATCATTCCAAGCTTGACAAACTACAATATGATGATTGCCTAAAGGAGACTCCAAATCTTATAGCAATTTTTTCTCCCTTCACACATACTCACTTTAACAATTTATTGAATTACCATCATGAACTCACACGTGAACACACAGCACCCCACCATGTTGTGCAGTGGAAACACTGCTGGCTTTGTCGTGGGAAGGGCAGAAAAATCAAAATCCATTGAGTCCCCATCAATAAGCTCATAGGTTGGTACCTCTAGGGTCCTCTGACACAGGCAGAAGTAGCTTCAGAAAAGTTTCCAGAAAAAATCTATATTCATAATTTAGCCCTAATACTTAGGAGAGTTAATATCGGTATTTATTTATTTTTTAACCTCTGTTTGATCATTTGTAAAATGACTAAAATAACCTGTGCCCTTCCTTACCCAATGATTTTTATCATAATCAGGTAAGATAATCTATGTAGAAATCTGGAAATTGTTTATAAAATTTAATATTCCTATTTTTGGAGGGTTTATATTTGGTATATGTAGCAAACGCGCATGCCTTTCTATGTGCCAATTAATGTTCTAAATGGCCTCAGGTTTTAACTCTTTTAATCATCCCAATCTCTGTAGGAAGTATAAATGATTATCAGCCGGATTTGATTTATCAGTAAACTGAGACACTGAGAGGCAAAGTAATTCATCTGTACTCTTAATACCTACACTATACCAATGTTTTATGGATGTCACTGACTGAACTCATGCCATATATATGCAATCCCATGCTTAGGCTCTAAGACCAGTGACTGGTATATAAATTGGTTTAACTATACAATGTAAAAGAGAAATTCCACAGAGAAGCCCTCAAAATTCAGTGCAAGCTAACCCTAGGAAAGAGATAGGCAAGTGGAGCCTATCTATCTAGAAGAGAGAAATCAAAATATGTAAATTGTCTAAATGGAAACAATGGACTTTGGGTAAGGAGGAACAAACGATAATGATAGTGACCTGCTGCTGAACAGCCCTTACCTGCATAAGGTTGGGCCCTTCAATTGTCCTTTGTTAGTATCATTATCATATTACTTGTAAGCAATAGCAGAAATTAAAAATGTGACAAAGAAGTGTTTCAGATACAATACATCCTACTGGTGAGAGTAAGATGATGAAAACGTTATTACATTAAAATGAGCAAGGGAAAGATGGGAGTACAAAGAAGTATCATCAAATTGCTCAGATAATGCAGAAAGAGCTAAAAGAATGTATCAGAGTAATTCTACCCATAATGTACTCTTTGACTAGAACACCACATCCTTAAGAGCTAACCTTAAGTAGGCATGGCACCAACAATACTTTTGTGGGGAAAGCAGAAATTTAGATGCATTTACAGAGTGTGTAATGGGGTATATGCGACTTCCTTTCAGCTACGCAACTTCTATTTTTTTATGACTACTTTTTAAAGAGATTTCAATATTGCTTCTCAGTTACCAATTACCCAATCACACAACGTTAGTTTCTAGAATGGACTTTAGCTGCCAGAAGGAGAGATGACTTTGGTAAGGGGGCATTGCTAGTTTATTTGTGATCTATCACTGAGTAACAAATTATGGCGAAACTTAGTGGCTTAAACAACACCATTAATTATTTCACAGTTTCTTTGCATCTGGAAAGTGGACATAGCTATCAGGGTATGTCTGGATCAAGGCTGCTCACAAGATTGCAATCAAGGTGTTAGCTAGAATTTCAGTCATTTTAAAACACATGTGGGGAAAGATGTGCTTCCAAGCTTGTTCATCTGGCTGGTCACAGGATTTAGTTCTTCATGGGTTGTTGGGTTAAGGACATCAGTTCTTGACGGGCTATTAGCTAAAGGCTGTCTCTGCTGTACTGACACATGAGTGTGCTCATAATGCAGCTCAAACATGACAGCCAGCTGTCCCAGAAACAGCTTGGACAGGGGATGAGTGAGGTGTTCCACATTTGGGCTTCCACAGGTGAGATGAATAGGCAAGGTACTATAAAATATTAGTAAAATAAATGGTTAAGGGAACCATGTATGCTGGCTTATTCCTATCATTCCAGCACTTTGAGAGGTCAAGGCAGGAAGATTGCTTGAGGCCAGGAGTCTGAGAGTAGCCTGGGCAACATAGCAAGACCCATCTCTACAGTAAGTATATAAATAAAAATTTCCCTTGGCATGGTAGCGTGCATCTGTTTTTCCAGCCACTTGGGAGGCTGAGGTTGGAGGACCACTTGAACCCAGGTGTTCAGGACTGCAGAGAGCTATAATCATGACACTGCACACCAGCCAGGGCAACAGAGTGAGACCCTATATCAGAAAACAACATAGTTAAGAGCCAACAGTGAAATAAAATGGCTGAACTAAAATGTAAGAGAAGGTCTTTGGAAACTAGGAATTTCAGCAACTGGTACTATTCAGTGAGCCTTTGTGTGAATGTTAAAGTCACTGTAATCATTGGCAGGAATTGGAATGGAAAGGAGGATTGTGAGAACAAAGGGAATGAGTCATAAACTTGGGAAGTGTACTAGAATATGATATTAGAAAGGGAGGAAGAAGAATCTTGACCTCACTCAGGCCTTCCAATATATGGAGTGTGGGGAGAGTACGTGGCCTCTGCTTGGGTGGGCTGCAAGAGAAGTAGTAACCTCTATGGAGAACCTGTGTTATTTCAGGGACAAAGGTTGAAGGTTATGAATTGAGGTTGTTGTGTATACAGAGGAGTTTCTTTATCTAAAGTATTAACTCTAAAATTGCCCAAATTCCCTTTCAAACTGGCCTACTTGATAAAACATTATAGTAAATCTCCTTCCTTCTATGAGTTGCTTGTTCTGTATCTCATATACCGCACTAAAGTACTCCACACATGCTCTTTTATTTCAGGCTTGTTTTCCAGGGAACTCAAGGTAGGACCAAGGGAAAGGGAAACATAATACTGTTTATTAACAGGGGTTTATGTGTGCACAAGTATAATATACAGGATGTATACCAGTGAATGTTAGTAAATTATAATCAAACAAAAATTAAGATATGAATTATCCTGTTTCTAGTAATCACCATCATTATCATCACCATTATCATTTTCGCTCTTAAGAATTCATGGTGGGGTAACAAGCCATATGATTTAATCTGAGATGCTTACAGGAGGAGGCCCAGGCCAGATTTCAGGAGAGAAAGAGGATGTTTTTCTGTACCCAATCAACATGGATTTCATTAAGAAGAGTAAATTTGTTTTTCCCTTTAAATTTACATACTCTGTTCAGAAATCCCTTAGCTTACAAGAAGTTTTAAAAGACATAGCAACACCTTCTATACAAAAGTAGGAAATTATATATTTTTACTAGCAATGAGAAAATGTTGAAAAGATAACAATGAGTAGATAATTTATAATAGGGGAAAATTATAGTTCTGGGAATGTATTAGATTCCTAGAGCTACCATAAAAAAAATACCACATTTTGAATGGCTTTAAAATCATAATTTTTTTTTCTGCATTCTGGAAACTAAGAATCCGAAGTCAATATGTTGCCAGGCCTCTGACATTTCTAGAGGAGAATTCTTCCTTGCCCTTCCCAGCTTCTGATTGTTGCCGGTAATCCTTGGTATTCATCAGTTTGCAGTTATATCGCTTCAGCATCTACCTCTGTCTTCACATGGCTGTCTTCCCTCAGTGTGTGTCTCTGTGTCTCTAAATCTCTCTTTCCTTACAAGACGTTGAATTTATGGCATACCCTAATCTAGTGTGACCTTATCTTAACTTGATTATATTTGAAAAGTTTATATATCCAAATAAGGTTACAGTGACGTCACCAGGGTTATTGTTTCAACATAGTTTTTTTTTTTTTTCTAGAAAATTCAACCAACTACAGGGTTATTGTCAAACAATTATTGGAATTTTGACACTAATTTCTACAAATCAAAGCTTCTACTAAAATAAATAAATAAATAAATAAATAAATAAATAAATAAATAAATAAAGTAGCAAGGTAACAAATGTATTACTCAGGTAAACCAAATCTCATGACCTGGAAGCAGTCATGAGATTTGGCAGTTTACCTAAGTCAATAATTCCAAAGAAATTATCTCCCTAACCACAATTAAGATAGTTCTTAGATTAGGCATATCCTTAGTCCTGCTGATTTTGTAGCTTTGTTTTGCTGTTCCCAATTACTGGAGTTGAAAACACCTTAGGGGCATCATCCATTAAGGAAAACAAAAATAAAAGGGGCAGTACATCAGAGTTGTTTTCCTACTTCCAATGACTGGATTTTGAGCTTCCCCACTATCTCAAGGTTCTCTGAGGTGGAGTGCTTAGCATCCAAACAACACGCACATGCATACTGGGAAACACTAAGCTTCTTTCTTACTGGAAACACCACTGGGAAGAAAACAAGGAAGTTTCTCTATGTTGGCAAATGACTTTGCCATGAAGGATATGTGAAGGTAAAGAGATTTTGCTCCACTCTCACAGCCTTCAGCACTGCAAATATATGCTGTCATGCAGACCAGCTCTCAGTTCTAAAATGTAGGACCCTCTAGGAGACTGCCTATCTACAGAAAGTACAAAAGTTGAAAGTCGTTTTACATGGCCTCTTTAAAGACACATTAGTTTTGTTGTTCTTTGTTTCTTCAGGCCACCATGTTTTATTAATTTTACACCACTCTGTGCAATAATTATCAAGGAAATATGAATATGAAGTTCCCTTAGTGTAATATTTATGTTATACCCACAAAAAATGCCAGATTGCAGATGTTTTACATCTTAAAGCTCTTTGTCAACTTTGATAATGGTTTTCCCACTTTATATATAATATTTTATTATTGTTAAAAAATTTAGCCTGATTAATTTTCGGCTTAATAATCTGTTATTAGAATTTGAATCTTTTATATGAATATATGACACAATCCTCTTGCATTTTTCTTTACCCCATTCTATGGACTCACTTTATTGTCTTCATTTGCATTACTGTAGTCTTCCTCTAAAACCAAGTAAGTTTAGAAATGGATCAAAAATTGTTTTTGGTTTTCATTTCCTCACAGGTGTTTTTAGCTCCATTCTTTCATCATTAGTTCATTTTGTCAACAAGTATTGTCACAAACTATGTAATTGTCATATTGAATTTTATGCCATTTTTCAGGTGACTCCCCATCTTCTAACACACAAACCTGAAATTCATATTTGCTTTAAACCCTGCTACTGGTCCCCCAGTACTCACCATTATTGAACTAGTTACTAACATTTTTGGTTTATGCATGTTTACCTTCCATTACACCTACCTGTTTTCAAAGGTCCTGTTCAGAACACATTTCTCAAATAATTTCTGAACCTAAAAATGAAAGTTCCTTCAAAATAATTCCTGTTTACAACTTTGCCTTTTCTATATGACCTTCAGTTTATTTATCTGTAAAATAAGTGATTAGATCATTACTATTCGAGTCTACTACATCTTTTGCAGCCTTTTAAACTTGACACAAGCCCTATATGCTAAATGCTACCGTGAGTTAATATTACAAAAACTCAGTAAGAAAGTACACTTGATATAAGGCCGAGGGTGGTGGCTCACGCCTGTAATCCTAGCACTTTGGGAGGCTGAGGTAGGTGGATCACGAGGTCAGGAGATAGAGGCCAGCCGGGCTAACACAGTGAAATCCCATCTCTACTAAAAACACACAAAAAAATAGCCAGATGTGGTGGTGGGCAAGTGTAGTCCCAGCTGCTCAGGAGGCTGAGGCAGAAGAATGGCGTGATCCTGGGAGGCAGAGCTTGCAGTGAGCCAAGATCACTCCATTGCACTCCAGCCTGGATGACAGAATGAGCCTCCATTTCAAAAAAAAAATTACATTTGATATAATAATATACTTAATCATATATGATAATGTTACTCAAATATTTCAAGTAAAAAGGTAATGTAAAGATAAATTTAATAAATAAGAATACATAATTTTCCAAAAAAACACATTTGAAGACCTTTGCTTACACCATTTGACCTCATATGTTGCTGGCCTGCAGCTAAGTGTACATTATTCAATTTGAATTTCGTGTTAAAAGAAGTCAATAATTTTTGTTAGTTGTAATTTATGAGTGATGGGTGATTTTATTTTTAGAGCAAAATGGAAAAATAGTATCTGATTAGACATAGTCCAGACCAAAAGCAAAACAGAAGTTGTAATGTGTAAAACAAGAACGTCTACAAAATGTGTTTTCTCTTTTTCTTCAATTTCCTTCTATTACTATGTGAACAAAGGGAATCCGGGGATCCTGGAGCAGAGGAGCAAAGGGGAAAGGCCCACATATTTAGGTTGATGAGAATATGAGTAATGCTAAAAACACAATGAATAAATAAACATTGAAAAATCCATTATTCACATAATGGTTGCAATAAATAGTTAAAATAAGTATTCATAATGCAGAAACTTTTCAGCATCTGAACTAAATACAATGTGTTGTATTTTATGATAATCTGAAAGTGGAGGGATGGTCCAAAAGTGGCTCTTGTTGTCTGTGTAGGAATTAATAGTAATAAATATACAATCCATGTGAACATACATGAATTAGGTATGATTAAAGCTAATAAAGGAGAAAAAGTGAGAGAAAATATTCGATACCACTTATTAAAGAGAGATCTTGCTAAATAAGATTTATCTGCTTAACTTATAATGTTGCTTAAGTTCAATTGTTTGTAACATTGTTTAAGTTCCATTGCTTAAATAAAATACTAATTTTTAAATAATAAAGATGTGAGTAATTAATATCTTGTATGTCAGACACATCTCTAACCCCTGATTTTTGCTATTCACCTAGTGTGATGGTGACCACTGATGACAGTAAACAAATTTATTCATTCATTAAATCAACTGTATTGAATCAACAAAAATGTATTGCTTATCTAAATGTTGTCAGCATTGAATCTTGAAGCATAAATAAACAATACTTATGTATTAACATGCATGGTATTGTGCTGGTCATTATGACTCTATTTGCCTATGTGACACCTTACAATTTTCCAGACCCATGGTATTATGGGCTGAATTCCCAAGCTCCCCACCCATTTATATTAAAGTCCTAATGCCGTTACATCAGAATATTACTGTATTTGGAGATAAGGTCTTTAAAGAGGTAATTTTGTTAAATTAAGGCAGTTGGTTATGGCCTTATTCCAATCTCACTGGTGTCCTTATAAGAGAAGGACATTTTGACACACAATGGTGTGCCAGGAATGCATGAGCACAGAGATAACACCACATAAACAAAGGGTGGGCTGCCATCTGCCCACCAAGGACAGACGTCTCAGAAAAAAATCAGAGCTGATGACATTTTGACTTGGACTTCCAGCCTCCAGAACTATGATATAATAAATTTCTGTTTTCTTTTTCTTTCTTTTTTTTTTTTTAATAATGTTACCAAGTGTCACCAAGTGTGTGATGTTTTGCTATGGCACTAACCCACATAAGTCAAGGGCTGAGACAATATAAAGGAGTTTCTTCAAAAATCTTTCCATTTACAACATTATATTACTAGGGCTTTTAGCTCTGGGGTATGACGGAATAAGATTTTGTTTCAGATCTTTGGTGACCCATTATACTACAATAATATGCTACCAAGGAAGGCATGTCCACTGGCTTTCCTCTACTCTGCCTTCTGGACCTCAGTTTTGTTTTCACCAGGTTGATTTTCCAGTCACTACATAGGGTCTCTGTGGGCAGGAAAGGCAGTGGGGATCACAGCTGAGAACTAAGGTTGCTGAACTTCATTCAGACCATCTCAGTGAACTAGACATCCACCAGCTGCCATAGGCTGTCCAGTGCCAGGAATGAGCTGAGTTGACCCAGCACTGGTGAGGTCCTGACAGTGAGACCTCCTGAGGTTTTGATGGCAGACGCAGTACTCTCTTCACTTGAGTTCCAGCCCTGCTGATGCCACACCCCTCACAAGCATTTCTTGACATTCCTTCAGAGCATTTATAGTTTTGTTGGAAGGACACAGGCGATAGCTACAGGAGATTAGAAAAATATGTTAGCTCTGAAAATACGTGCTAAATAAATGATCTATGTGAGCTCTTCATGAGTTAGGACATATATTGCTTTGTGTCAATGCTATAAAAATAGCTTCAGAGAGAATGGGGAGCTTGGATGATGCATAAGATTTTCACAATGCCTGGAAGCTGTTATCTTCAAATCAAACAATGTAAAAAGATGGAAAATAAGTATTATCATATATAATTTGGAAACAGCAGAGAAAACATGAGTTATAGAGCAAATTGCAAACCCTCTGAACTCCTATTTCCTCATGAGGTTGTTTAGATGCTTAGAAATGACGTATATTAAGTGACTTACTTTGTGCCGGGCAAGTGGCCTGGACTCACTAAATGGTTGTACAATTATTAACATTGTTTCATGATTAACGCCAATCTAACCATGATCATCTCAGCAGTCCTTATTTTAGCACTCCCATGAATGAAAGACTTCAGAATTCAAAATAGACCTCAGCAATGATTTAGACCAGTCTCCTCATTTTCTGGAGAAAATGAATGCCCAGAGAAATTAAATGACTTGGCTGAGGTTACAGAGCCAGTTGGCAGCGGAGATAGCATCAGTCACAAAACATACAATTTTTTACTCTGGATCAGAATATTTTTCATTTTAGTTTTTTTATTGAAAGCAGCGCACACACCTTAAGTATGTATTTTTAAAGCCATACCAATTATGTATGAAGAGCAAGTGAACTGAAATAGATGGAAGGACATTACATCTAATGTTGTGGTAGTGCTGCAAATTTACACACAGAACAACTGTGATGTACCAGTACCTGAAAGTTTTTGCTTGTGTCTCATAAACCTAATCTTCCTCACAAGCTCTGATGCTAACAAATTTATGGTGGAGGTTTTAAGTGGCTAATAATTAGTATCTAACGCTACTGTTTAATTTTTTTTTTCAGGGAACAGTTTTGTCTTACAGAGTGCTACTAATAAGTCCCAAAGTAGGAAATGAGAATGCGTGGAGGGGCACAACTGGAAAACTTGCCTTTGCAAAAGTAGAAAAGAGATGGGGGACTCCTGACAGGACCTTTGGGCCCCTGGTTTCACCCAGATCTTTGCTGTAGGATTTCTGGTTCATTTCTGAGATTCTTGTTCTCTGAGTGACAGCATTAATTTGTGACTTGTTGTATTGGATAATTCAGGAATTAGTTGTGCTCTTCTTTTATTTTCAAAAACTTGAAAAATAAATAAATAGATAAACCTTCTATTAGATGACCAACTAGCCTGTTTATGCGGTGGCCTCAGCACCATGACTACCTTATCTCTTGTCAGGGTAGACCCGGGAATGCCTCCTAGCACGGTGCTGAGTCCCCTCTTCCAGGAGACACGTGAGCACATCAGATTCCCAGATTCCTATCCTTGGCCCCCCACATCAGGGCATCTCTGAGACTTCTCTCAGCATCCTCTGTCTGCCTAACAATGCCATATCTACATTTTACTTTTTCTGTGCCATGGGTGACCTATGTTGCCACAAACACCACATGGTGAAGTTCTGTTTCAGAGATCAAATCACAAGTGGGCAAAACTTTCCTTTAACTCCACACCTCTGATTCTGGGATTTCAGAAGAACAGGAAAAACTTATGCTCCTTATGTTTTACCATTTTTCTTTTTTTCCTTTCTTTTAGTGTGTTTCACTCTCATTGCCCAGACTGGAGTGCAATAGAGCAATCTTGGCTCACTGCAACCCCTGCTTCCTGGTTTCAGGCAATTCTCCTGCCTCAGTCTCTTGAGTTATCTGGGATTACAGGCATGCACCCAACACCCGGATAATTTTGTATTTTTAGTAGAGATGGGGTTTCTCCATGTTGGGCAGTCTGGTCTCGAACTCCTGACCTAAGGTGCTCCAACTGCCTTGGCCTCGCGATGTGTCAGGATTACAGGCATGAGCCACTGCGCTTGGCCTACTTTTTGCTTTTTTCTCCACCATGGTTTCCTTCTTCCCAGACATCACATGTCCATAAAAATTTGCATTATATTTCTTCTCTGACTACCCAAAATTCCTCTTTGGTTATTATTTTTGTGCCTTCTCTGCACTTTGGCTAATGTTAAATATCTATAATTTGTGTCAGATAGGCTAGGATCTTCATAGTACAATCTCAGGTTTCTATAAGCTAGTGTTTAATTAGGGCAAATATTATATTGGTTTACAAGTCCACAGATACTTTTTCTCATACAATACTTACTTTTATATAGACCTAAATGGGGCTATGTCAAAAATTTCGTGAAACTATTCAATAATGTTTCCTTTTCACTTAGAATAAAACACAAACATCCTACCCAAACTTGAAGGGCCTGTCTTCCCATCCTCCTCTATCTTCCAATGTCAACTCAACCCCTCTCTCCCAGGTTCATTCTTCCCTAAAACACATGTTAAATCAAGCTCCTCCCTTTTGGGTCTTTTTCTCATTCTGTTTTTCTGTATCTTTGCACACCCAGTTTCTTCTCATCCTTTAGGTCTAGGCTGTAGAGTCACGCCCAAAGAGGAATTACCTAAGCTTCTCGTTGAAAGATTTTTGAAATGAACTTCCACTCTCTCAAGCAAATTATTTCTCACTCAGCACCTTAGTTATTTTTCTCACAGTGCTTAGGACAATCTGTAATTATTTGGTTCATTAATGTACTTGTTCATAGTTTTTTGATAGTATAGAAAATACAGAGATCAAAGGTTATTCTTACCTTGTTCACCATTTTATGCTTAGAACTATTAAGATACATTCCCTGAATAACTGGTGCTCAATAAATAACTAATGAATAAATAGTCTAATGAATGAAAATATTGGAATCTACGAGGAGTTCTCATGATGTGCACATTTCTTTATGTCCCTAAAATATTTATACTTTTGAGAATACTGTGAAGACTATAATTGCAAGAATTAAAGAAAGAGGAGAGAAACACAAAGGGTGGCTTGAGCATCAACAAGGAGAGATTTATTTTAGAAAACAAACCTGATAGGGGCTTCTGGCCAAGTTGAGTCAGAGCCACACTCTCTTACACATTCATAATTTTTAAGGATTCAGAGCAGGAGAGTTTATTAGAGGCTTGGGCTCCTTCTATGTCTCTTTGTTGTGCTTATCTGGGAGGGAGGGTTGTGTGTCTGTTTCCATACATCTTCCTGCAGCTGCAGGCATACCCCTCGAGATGGCTTTTAGCTTCCCTATCTTAGTGTACCTGAAGGCAATGTGCTTATAAAAGCCCACTGTTTTACTGGCACCCACTGTATGAGGGTGAAGTTTGGCAGTTATTCAAGAGACTTTCCCCCACCTCCCTCTGTGCCCCAGCTGGCTTATCTGTGTTTTCCTGTCTGCTCTTTCTGCCTGCTTCTTAGAAGACAAGTGATTTCTTTAAAATGCATGAGGTTAGAAAGGAAGCTGGATCTTCATTTGGCGGTGTTTGTCTAACATGATGGTGCCCTTGCTCTCTCATTCCAAACCCTTTAGTTACAGAAGAATGGGGCTGACCTGTTCTTTCTGGCTACTTCCTGCTAATCAGGGGGTGGGGAGAAGAGTTTTTTTTTTTTTTTTTTTTTTTTTTTTAATCTTGGATTGATTGCAGAAGTAACACCATCTGTAGATATTTTGGGGTAGTTGTAAGCAAAATGGCCATCATTCTGTCGTTTAAAATATTTTGGAAAAGGTTATCAAGGTAGGGCAAGAATATTAGCCCTGTGCTTTTCAGCAGCATTTCGTATTAGGCCTGGTTCCTTGAGACAGAAGCAACATTTATTTCCCAATGACAGGGAGAGGTGCATATTTGGAAAGACCCATGTGTTATTGTTTTATTAGTAACTGTTGTATCTGGTATGATGATTATAATTAAACAAAACGCTACAGTAATTGAGATTCTTTGTTTGCTATTTTAGCTGCAGTGTATAGTCCTACTGCAAATAGGAGAGTGAGGAAAGTAATTCCCATAAGGTTGGCATAGTAAATAACTTCCATTAAAAAACAACAAAAAAAGTTTTAATATCTGGCTTAAAGGACAGGTAAGAATAACAAAAAGTATTTGGTAAAATAGGGTTGAGACTAAGATGAGTAATTATGACTTAATTACATTTTATGATTTTCAGCTTAAGATATTTTATTCTTTTACATCGATATTTAGGAAGTTTTTCTGGGCTGCTAGGCGTTGCTGTCTCAGCTCTTTAGGCCACAGCTTTAGTGTGTAGTATCTAGGAGTTGATTTCTGTAATGTATATAATTTAAACAGTAGAAAATAATAAAAATGAAAAACATTTGACAGACTAAAATGTAGCAACAGGTGCACTATCTTTTTTGAAACATAATTTTCTCTCTTCAATTTCCCGTTTTCATTAAGAAATCATGGTAGGACTGCTTTCCTTTATTGTACTTGGCTTAATAAGTTGTATACAGTGCAGCAAGAATAATTAATTGCTACACAGGCCTTTTAAGTCAGCTTTGATGGAACTTAGTGTTATAGAAGGAATTTGAGATAAAACTTTTTAAAGCCAAGCCTTGCTATGGGTTTGTACCATTCAATACCTATGAATTGGGTGAATCCCTCTCCTCTTGAGCTTTTAAGATAACTTGCCTTTCCTGGCCTGTCAGAAAATGACATTCTTTATTTACCACAGATCAGAAATCCTGCACAGGGTCAGTGTACACAAAATATGAGGACAGTTTTCCAAGGGCTTTCTTGGCTTCATAAGTGAAGTTTGATTCCTTAAAGGAGATAATACCATTCCTGTCAAAGCCTTGGTAAAATAACCAGTTTTTCCAATTGTGTTTTGCTGCAAAAGAAAGTAGAGTCTTATTGCACTTATGTAAATGACTGTATTGTTGTAGTTTAAGAATATTTATAATTCATTTTCAAATTCTAGAGGAACTAGGGAGAGAGAAACAAACACACTTTAATTTCCATTTACAGGAGTGTACTTTTACTTAGTTTTCAAATGCTGTAGCTAGCTTAAGACAAGTTTTCTTGACTCTGAAACATCAGGTAAAGATTAGCAGTTTTCTAAGCAGAAGGTTAAAAACTTGTTTTTGTTTTTTGTTAATTAGTCCATTTTGTTTTGGTTGACATTTATAACCATTTTAGCTTTTTATGTATTCTATAATTTTGTTGTTGTTGTTTTTGTTGTTGTTAGAAACCCTCCTTTGGGAACAATTGTTAGAAGTTCACAGCTTGGTAATAAACCATTTTTGAAGAGAACTTTAGCAAAGTAACAATTGCCTGTAAATAACAAAATGTCCAGGTTGGAAACAGTTAGAAACACAATCAAAAAAGAAATTTGGTCATTGTGGTTCACAATAACCCAGCATAACAACTTTGTGATTAATAGCACATATTTACATATTTAGAAACTAGAACCTTAGACATGACATACAGCTTTGGAACATATTTTAATACTATTCCCTAAAATATAACCTATCTGACGTTATTTTGGCAATTTTGTATACCTAAATATGTTAAATAATCATGTTTATCTTTTTTCCTGATGTTCTACTCTTTTGAGTTTAGTTAATATGTTTACACACGGAGTTTTCTTTGCAAGATTAACATTTACAATGTTTTTCCTATTTCCTTATACCTTCCACTTTACTTTATTTAATTTTAATACCTTTTTTACTACATAGTTATGCCTTCTTATAATTTTTAACTAAAAACAGTTTTTACCATTTTTATACACCTTTTATGGAAATCCATGTTTAGCAGTTTTAACTACATGTTATAATGGTAAGTTTTAGTAATTTTTAACATTAACGTAAAGCCTATTAAGTGTTTTTTGAGACGGAGTCTTGCTTTCTCACCAGGCTGGAATGCAGTCGCTGGATCTCGGCTCCCTGAAACCTCAGCCCCTTGGACAAGAGATTCTGCTGCCTCAGCCTCCCGAGTAGCTCGGATTACAAATGCCTGCCACCATGCCCAGTTAATTTTTGTATTTTTAGTAGCAACAAGGTTTCACCATGTTGGCCGGGATTGTCTTCATCTCTTGACCCTGTGATCAATCCACCTCAGCCTCCCAAAGTGCTGGGATTACAGGTGTAAGCTACAGTGTCCAGCCACATTTTTATTTGTTTTTGAATTACGTGCTAGATGCAGATGAAGCTTGACTTCTTCCAGCATAGTTAGGGGCATGGTTACTTCCATATGTTTCTGGCCTTACTACAATAAACCCCATGGAAATATGTACACTGTTTGAAATGAGGAACTCCATCCAGGCAAGCACATGATGTCAAGAGTGGCCTGTGGTATTGGGAATGAGGAATGTCAAGTAATTGACATGGTGTTGCGGGATTCAGGAGGATGAGAGAGACCTCAGGTTGAAACAAGAGAATATTTATTGAGTGCACTCAGGCCAGCTGACTCAACATGCAAAAGACCGGTCCAGAACAAAGACTGCATCTGACTTTAATACACACTTCACAAAAGGGGAAAGGTTAGCTTGAAGCAAGTTTACGGTGGCATGAAACTTGGGCTACAGAGGCAGGACAAAGACAGGATTGCACATGACCTTTGCCAAGCAACCCAGATGTCCATTATCTAGGTTTGTCTGGGCATGGGCTTATCCAATAACTTTCACTATGGTGCCCAGGTAGCTGTAGTTCAGGCCTACTCAGGCATCTCACGACCTTTCTTGTACTTCTTAGATAAAACAGAATACTTGAAGTCACTAGTTACAGAGAACAAGAATCTGTAAACTCGTTCCGTAAGACAAAGGAAAATTTGTTGTATTTTCCCTGTGTTGAGGGAGTTCTGAGAGAGTCTCCAGAGCACGTTAGATAATATTATTGAGACTTTTCCTGTGTCTGGGCTGTGCCTGTTGCTGCCTCTGGGACAAGTTGGCCTAATACAGGAAAACTTATTTATCTTTCTTTTTAATTTTATTTGTCTTTAATTTCACACCTCAATGGTACTTGTTAGATTTTAGAAATACTGTTATTTAGGCATACTCAAAGAAAATACTGCCTGTACTAATAGGGATAAATATATAAGTAAATCATTTAATATCCATAACCCCCCTCAAAAAGCCCTTTATTCCCAAGTAGCAAGTAGTGTGAATTAATTTTCATCTCTTTTCTACCCTTCCTTTGCTAGAATTACTTATGCATAACTAAAACACCCAAACAAGTCTCAGAAGGGAACAAATCCATTTTTTTACTGTCACCTGGAACTAAAAACACTTACTCATTTTGTAATTTAGGTGAAGTAGTTCTCAAATATAATTCTTTTTTTGTTTCAGTAAAAGGTGAGTGCTTAGGTAGAAATAAGTAACTACTGAACCAGTAGGAGCAAAGTTCACCTGCGCAATGCTCTTTATGATACTGATAAGTGCTGGGTTATTAGTTCCAAAAGTGCTGACCTTATTTTTGTTGTCACAGAGTTGTCTAAAGGCAAGGCTTACCCAGCTCCTGGGTTCCACATGTACATTATTTATTTATTATGCCAGAATTTTCTCAAAGCGCACTAGCCTCTCAGGATATTTTTACTGGTGGGAACTGAGGTTTTCCAGATGCATAAATTAACTGCTAATTCTGGTTATCTTAGGGACACGTTCATTGAAATAGTATTCTTATTCAGCTTGAAACCTAAATTTTGTTCCTTTATTATCCTGTTAAAGTGATGAATATATTTAATGAGGACAACTTTATTTTGCCTCTTTAAGCTAGAGCTTCAACATGAAAATTAAACTTTGACACAATCAGGTCTATAAGTTAAGTCTAATACAGATTTCTGGAAAGAATGAGACTCTACCTTACTACCACAATATGTGGCACTAAGGCCTGGTTCCTCCTTCTCCCATTATTTTGTCATTTTTCCCTAATTTTGGGAGTCAAAATCACTTTACTCAGATGCTGAATCCATAGATTGAAACAGACAATTGGGTTCTGTTATAAAGGCAAAGTGATAGCATTTATATATCTTATAGGGTTATATAGTATAATAACTCAAATCCATGGTTGGATTTGACTGAACCTACATAGATACTAATCTGAATGACTTATAGAAAATGTGCAATATTCTGAACATAAAAATTTAAACGGGAGTAGTTTGCTTTTGTTTTATGGTATAAATGGAAATAACCTGAATCCAAACTATTCAATTATTAATGCAGAAATTATAAATGGAAGATGTATTCCATAGCTATATGACTGAGGGATATTTTAACTTAAACTCCGCAGTGGCAAAAGTCGTGCATAAAGTAGTGCTAGTGTATACAATACTAAAGTGCCAAGTTATGTAACATGTCCTAATCTAACTTTAAAAATGAAAGATTGCTCTTGATTTCACTGTGAAGCACAATAACACTAAATTTTCCCCATTGTTACAAGTGAATGATTTACATGGTACGTCAATATACTTAACTACTACCATTTCTGGCAAGCTGAATTTGATATAAACTTATTTTGATAACATACTCCAGGAAAATAACCAGATCATCTCTCATAGTTTCTGAGTTTATGTGGAGATTTTGGGTCTTTCAAGTTATGAGAACCTCATCTTGCACCCTTAGTTGGGATCAGAACTCATGATCTCACCCTGCAAAGTGTAAATCTGTGTTGGAAAACAGTAAGCCCACTTTGGCTTCAGCAGTAGCTTATTGCATGAGCTTCGTGATCCTGCTTAATACCCTGCAGGTGATTTGTTTGATTTCCACCATTAATATTTAATAGTTTTCATTTACATAGCATTCCTACGTTTTTGGAGGAGATGTTCATTCTGCTACGCCAGCTGCACATCTTTATATTTCCAGTGTCTTCCCAAATCTGTGGGACATGGTTGTGTCTCCTGAATTAACCATTTAATAAATGAATAAAGCAGGTGTGAACATCCTATGAGAGTCACAATGCGGATGTTCATTGAGAGGGTGGGCAATAGACCCCAAAACGTTTCAGGAAAAATAAAAAGAAATAATTGGAAAGGGGAAAATATAGAAAAGCAAACAACCCAACACTTAGGAATAATTTCTGTGACTTGCAAAAACTGCCTGAGACCTGATTTCTGTATGAAAGTATTTTTAAAGTCGCCATAATGACCCTAGTTTTGCCATGCTGATGCTTTACTTATTTCGTTTTATTAAGGTTCCGTAGCTCTTCACTAAATACACGCTACAAAACTTCTGCCCAAACAAAGGAAGATGTCATCAAAAATAAATAGTTTGGAATAGTAGAAATACCAACTAATGCAAGTTTCTGGTAGCAAATTCCTTTCTGTAACACCCCTAGCTTGACAAATTTGGACCGCACTACAGCTGAATTTTTTGGGGGGCAATAATGTTCGTTTTCTTCCAAATAGAAACTTTGTGTTCACTGCTTTCCAGAGGTACTTCCCCTAGTTAATTCTTATGAAAGCATCTTTCATTGTTCAAAGAAAAAAATTGAACAAATGTCTCTCAATATTTATTTTCCATTTGATAAAAAAATAGTTTAACTAGGACATGGATTCCATTCTCTCAGCCCCAGTGTTAACAGAGCTTTTTTTTTTCTTCTGCATTTGCTAAATACAGTATGAACAGCAGGACAGTACTTGTTAGAAAAGTAGATTATAAAGATAAACGTAAGAAGCATTATGTTATTTCCCCAACCAGTTCCAAATGTGGCTTTATGCCTATTGCATCCCATAAACATCAGGAAAACTACACCAGCTGCTCTCTGCTCTCAGAGGGCATGATAATTCTTCTTGTTGTGGCACCACCCACCACCCCCAAAGGAAAGAAAGTCTCATAAGCCTGAAATAAGCAGGTGGAGCTTTCACCAGTATTATAGATAAAACAGTAGGACCTGACAGGCAGGTGGAGCTTTCACCAGTGCTATAGATAAAACATTAGGACTTGATAGCTCTCTGCTGATAGTACGTATCCATTAAAAAAAAAAAAAATCTAAAGTAAAAATACATGAAATTCGGACATTAAAAACAGTTCTTTGGATATTAAAAATTGTAGTCTTCTGATATTTTATAACGGTTATAGCTATTCCTCTTGGCAATGTTTCACTCAGTGGGAGTGAAAACAAGGAGACTTAACTGCCTCAACACACTGAATAATACATGGCTTACTTGCTTCCATTGCTACGAATGCTTTCCTTTGCGTTACTGCATTTTTGTACAACGCAATAACACAGAAGCAAATTGTATTATTGCATTGCACAACATGCACTGAACAAAATGCATTGTACAAAATTCTGTTATTGCATTGTACAAAATGTACAATGTGTTAGCTTATGTTAAAATCAGAAACGGCATTCAAGAATGTAAAAATATGAGATGTATATTATTCTTTATTTTATGGGTTTTATTGTATTCTATGAAATGGTGAGATTAGACATTTTCTTTCTCTTAATAAAAACATAAGACTACGCTTTCAAAAAAGCCTGAGAAGTGTTGTACTGAGCATCTTGACTTCAACATTCTTGAATACTGGCCACAGATTACTATGTTACTGCTTGATACTGGAAAAAACATCCCAACATAACTCCCACTAAGATATGGAAGTACACCTTTCCAAGCTTGACAAACTACAGTATGATGATTACCTAAATGGGATTCCAAATGTTATGGCAATTTTTTCTCCTTTCACACAAACTCACTTTAACACTTTATTGAATTCCCATTATGAACTCACACATTCACACACACCACATCCCACCATGTTCTCCGGTGGAAACACTGCTGGCTGTGTCCTGGTGAAGGGCAGAGAAATCAAAATCCATTGAGTCCCCATCAATAAGCTCATAGGATGGTACCTCTGAGATAGGCAGAAGAAGCCTCAGAAAAGTTTCCACAAAAAAATCTATATTCATAATTTAGCCCTGATCCTTAGGAGAGTTGATGCTGGCATTTATTTATTTTTGAACCATTGTTCCTTCATTTGAAAAATGACTAAAATAACCTGTGTCATTTCTTACCCAGTGATTTTTATCATAATCAGGCAAGATAACGTTGGTAGAAATCTGGAAATTGTTCATAAAAGAGGAAAGTTTATATTTGGTATATGTAGGAAATGTGCATGCCAATGTGCCAGTCAATGTTCTAAGTAGCCTAAGTTTTTAACTCATTTAATCATCCCAATCTCTGTATGAAGTATAAATGATTTTCAGCCCCATATGATGTATCAGTAAACTGAGACCCTAAGAGACAAACTAATTCATCTATGCTATTAATGCTTACATTATACCAGTGTTTTGTGGATGTCACTGACTGAACTCATGCCATGCATATGTGATCCTATGCCTAGGCTATAAGACCAGTAGACTGGTATATAAATTGGTTTCACTATACAATGTAAAAGAGAGAATCCACATAGAAGCCCTCAAAATACAGCATAAGCCAATCCTAGGAAAAAGTGAGAAGAGAGAAATCAAAATATTTAAATCATCTAAATGGAAACAGTGGACTTTGGGTATGGAGGAACAAAGGATAATAATAGTGACCTGCTCCTGAACAGCTCTTCACTGCATAAGATTGGGCCATTTGATTGTCCTTTGTTAGTATCATTATCACAGTACTTGCACGCAATCACAGAAATTAAAAATGTGGCAAAGAAGTTTTCAGATATGATACATCCTATTGAGAGTAAGAAGATGACATGAAAATGTTATTAAATTAAAATGAGCAGGGGAAAGATGGGAATACAAAGAAGTACGTATCGCCAAATTGCTCAGATAATGCAGAAAGAGCTCAAAGAATGCATTAGAGTCATTGTACCCATAATAGACTATTTGACTAGAACACCACGTCCTTCAGAGCTAACCTTAAGGAGGCAAGGCACCAACAATACTTTCGTGGGGAAAGCAGAAATTTACATGCATTTACAGAGTGTGTTATGGGGTATATGCAGCTTCCCTTAGCTACTCGATGTCTCTCTCTTTTTATGACAGCTTCTTTAGAGATTTTAATATTGCTGTCTATTTACCAGTTACCTAATCACATAATATTGGTTTCTAGCATGTACGCTAGCTACCAGTAAGAAAGATGACTTTGGTAAGGGGACATTGCTAGTTTATTTGTGATCTATCACTGAGTAACACATTATAGCACAATTTAGTGGCTTAAAAAACACTATTAATTATTTCACAGTTTCTGAGGGTCTGGAAACTGGGCATAGTTGTCAGGGTATGTCTGGCTCAAGGCTTCTCACAAGATTGCAGTTAAGGTGTTAGTCAGGATTTCAGTCATTTTAAAACACGTGGGAAAAGATGTGCTTCCAAGCTTGTTCACCTGGTTATTGGCAGGATTTAGTTACTCGTGGGCTGTTGGGCTAAGAACCTCAGTTCCTAATTGACTATTGGCTAAAGCCTGCCTGTACTCTATTGACATATAAGCATGCTCATAATGCAGCTCAAACATGACAGCCAGCTGTCCAGGAAACAGCTTGGACAGGGGATGGGTGAGGTGTTCCACATTTGGGCTTCCACAGGTGAGAAGTATAGTCAAGGTACTGTAAAATATTAGTAAAATAAATCATTAAGGGGACCATGCATGGTGGCTTATTCCTATAATTCCAGCACTTTGAGAGGTCAGGGCAGGAAGATTGCCTGAGGCCAGGTGTCTGAGAGTAGCCTGGACAACATAGCAAGACTCATCTCTACATAAATAAAATTTTCACTTGGCATGGTAGTGTGCATCTGTTGTTCCAGCCAACTGGGAGGCTGAGTTGGGAGGACCACTAGAGCCCAGAATTTTAGGGCTGCAGGGAGCTATAATCATGCCACTGCACTCCAGCCTGGGCAACAGAGTGAGACCCTATGTCAGGAAACAAAAAGTTAAGAGGAAACAGTGAAAGACAATGGCTGGGCCAGGTGTGGTGGCTCACGCCTGTGATCCCAGTACTTTGGGAGGCCAAGGCAGGTGGTCATAAGATCAGGAAATTGAGAAACATCCTGTGAATGGTGAAACCCCGTCTCTACTAAAAATACAAAAAAATTAGCTGGGCGAGGTGGCGGGTACCTGTAGTCCCAGCTACTTGGGAGGCTGAGGCAGGAGAATGGTGTGAACCTGGCAGGCAGAGCTTGCAGTGAGCTGAGATTGTGCCACTGCACTCCAGCCTGGGTGATGGAGTGAGACTCAGTCTCAAAAAAAAAAAAAAAAAAAAAAAAAAAAGAATAAAAAAAAGAAAGATGATGGCTGAATTAAAGTGTAAGAAAACGTCTTTGGAAACTAGGAATTTCAGAAATTTGTATTATTTCGTGGCCTTTGTGTGAATGCTGAAGTCACTGTAATCACTGGCAGGAATTGGAATGGACAGGAGGATTGTGAGAACAATGGGAATGGGTCATAAATTTAGGAAACCGTACTTGAATATGATATTAGAAAGGCAGGAAGAAGGATCTGTGACCTCACTCAGGCCTTCCAATATATGGAGTGATACCACAGTAAAGTACTCCACATATGCTCTTTTATTTCAGGCTTGTTTTCTGGGGATCTCAAGCTAGGACAAAGGGAAAGGGAAATGTAATACTGTTTATTCAAAGTGGTTTGTGTGTGCACACATAGAATATACATGATATATACCAGTGAATGTTAGCAAATTATAATCAAATGAAATAGTTAAGATATGAATTACCCTGTTTATAGTAATCACCATCATTATCATCACCACCATCATTGTCACTCTCTTAAATTCCCGGTATGGTAAAAAGCCATATGATTTAATCTGGGATGCTTACAGGGGAGGCCCGGGCCAGATTGCAGGAGAGAAGGAGGATGTTTTTCTTCACCCAATCAACACTGATTTCATTAAGCAGACTAAATGTGTTTTTCCCTTTAAATTTACATATTCTGTTCAAAAAGCCCTAAGATTACTAGAAGTGTTAAAAGATACAGCAACACCTTCTATACAAAAAGTTGGAAATTATATGTTTTTATTAGCAATGTGAAAATGTTGAAAAAGATAACAATGAGTAGATAATTCATAATCATGAAAAATTTATACCTCTGAGAATGTATTAGATTCCTAGAGCTACCATAAAAAAATTTCCACATTTTGAATGGCTTTTAAAAACATAAATAATTTTTTCTGCATTGTGTCAACTAAAAATCTGAAGTCAATATGTTGCCGGACCTCTGAGGTTTCCAGAGGAGAATTCTTCCTTGCTCTTCCCAGCTTCTAGTTGTTGCCAGTAATCCTTGTTATTCATCAGCTTGTAGCTATGTTGCTTCAGCATCTACCACTGTCCTCACATGGCTGTCTTCCCTCTGTGTATGTCTCTGTGTCTCTAAGTCTCTCTTTCTTTATAATGATAGAAGGCATTGAATTGAGGGCACACTCTAATCTAGTGTGACCTTACCTTAACTTGATTCTATTTGAAAAGTTTATATTTCAAAATAAGGTTATAGTCACATGTCCCCAGGGTTATCATTTCAACATCTTTTTTTTTTTTTTTTTTAGAAAATTCAACCAACTACAGGGTTATTCTCAAATGATCATTGGAATTTTGACAGTAATTCCTACAAACCAAAGCTTCTACTAAAATAAATAAATAAAGATGAAGTAACAAGGAAACAAACGTATCACTCAGGTAAACCATGAAATCTCATGACCTGGAAGCAGTGATGAGATGTGGCAGTTACCTAAGTAAATAATTCCAAAGAAATTATCTCCTTGACCACAATTATGATAGTTCTTAGATTAGGCATACCCTTCATCCTGCTGATGTTGTAGCTTTGCTTTGCTGTTCACACTTCTGGAGTTGAAAACACCTGAGGGGCCTCACCAAGAAAAACAAAAATAAAAGGGTCAATACATCAGAGTTGTTTTCCTACTTCCAATGCCTGGATTTTTAGCTTCCCCACTATGTCAAGGTTCTCTGAGGTGGAGTGCTTAGCATCCAAACAACGTGCAAATGTGTACTGTGAAACACTAAGCTTTTTTCTTACTGGAAACACCACTGGGAAGAAAACAAGAGAGTTTCTCTATGTTGGCAAATGACTTTGCTACAAAGGATATATGAAAGTAAAGAGACTTCCCTCCACTCCCATAGACTTCAGCACTGCAAATATGTGCTGTCATGCAGACCAGCTCTCAGGTCTAAAACACAGGCCCCTCTAGGAGACTGACTATCTTCAGAGAGTACAAAAGTTGAAAGTCTTTTTACATGGCCTCTTTAAACACACATTAGTTTTGTTGTTGTTGTTGTTTGTTTCTTAAGGCCATCACATTTTATTAATTTTACATCACTGTGCAATAATTTTCAAGGAAATATGAATATCGAGTTTACTTAGTGTAATATTTGTGTTACACCTACAAAAATTCCAAATTGCAGATCTTTTACATCTTAAAGCTCTTTGTCACCTTTGATAATGGTTTTCCCACTTTATATATAATATTGTATTATTGTTAAAAAATTCAGCCTGATTGATTTTAGGCTCAATAATCTATTATTAGAATTTGAATACTTTATATGAACACATGACACAATTTTGTTGTATTTTTCTTTACCCCATTCTATGGACTCACTTTATTCTCTTCATTTGCATTATTGTAGTCTTTCTCTAAAACCTAGTAAGTTTACAAATTGATCAAATTTTTTTTTTCTCACAGGTGTTTTTAGCTCCATTCTTTCATCATTAGTTCATTTTGTCAACAAGCATGGCCACAAAGTATGTAATTATCACATTGAAGTTTATGCCATTTTTCAACTGACTCCTCATCTTCTAATACACAAACCTGATACTCATATTTGCTTCAAAACCTGCTACTAGTCCCCCAATACTCACCATTATTGAATAAGTTTTTAATACTTTTGATTTATCCATGTTTACCTTCCATTATGCCTACTTGTTTTCAAAGGTAATATTTGGAACACATTTATCAAATAATTTCTGAAACTAAAAATGAAAGTTCCTTCAAAATAATTCTGCTATTTACGACTTTGCCTTTTCTATATGGCCTTTAGTTCCTTCATCTGTAAAATGAGTGATTAGATTGTTACCATTCAAGCCTACTATGTTTTTTGAGGCCTTTTACACTTGATACAAGCCCTATTTGCTAAGTGCTACTATCAATTAATATTACAAAAACTAAGTAAGAAATTATATTTTAAATAATAGTATACATATTTAATCATATTTGATAATGTTACTCAAATATTTCAAGTAAAAAGATTATGTGAAATAAATTTAATAAATAAGAACACATAATTTTCCAAAAAAAAAATATATATATATATATATTTATTTTATTTATTTATTTATTTATTTATTTTTTTGAGACGGAGTCTCGCTCTGTCGCCCAGGCTGGAGTGCAGTGGCGCGATCTCGGCTCACTGCAAGCTCCGCCTCCCGGGTTCACGCCATTCTCCTGCCTCAGCCTCCCGAGTAGCTGGGACTACAGGCGCCCGCTACCACGCCGGGCTAATTTTTTGTATTTTTAGTAGAGACGGGGTTTCACCGTGTTAGCCAGGATGGTCTCGATCTCCTGACCTCGTGATCCGCCCGCCTCGGCCTCCCAAAGTGCTGGGATTACAGGCGTGAGCCACTGCGCCCGGCCCCAAAAAATATATTTGAAGACTTTTACTTACACCCTTTGAGATCATATGTTGCTGGCCTGCAGCTAAGGGTGCATTATTCAATTTGAATTTTGTGTTAAAACAAGTCAATAATTTTTGTTAGTTGTAACTGGCCAAATGGAAAAATAGCATCTGATTAGACAGCATCCAAACCAAAAAAAAAAAGTTAGTAACGTATAAAAGAAGAAAATCTACATAATTTGTTTTCTCTTTTCCTTCTATTGCTATGTGAACAAAGAGAAACAGGGTCTTGCAGCAGAGGAGTAAAGGGAAATGGCCAGATATTTAGGTTGATGAGAATATGTGTAATGCTAAGAATACAATGAATAAATAAACATTGAAAGTATCCATTATTAGCATAATGTTTGCAATAAATACTTAAATAAGTGTTCATAATGCAGAAACTTTTTCAGCATCTGAACTACATACAATATATTGTATTTTCTGATAATCTGAAACCAGAGGGTCTGTCCAAAAGTGACTCTAGTGTCAGTGTAGGAATTAATCGTAATAAATATCCAATCCATGTTTAAGTATATGAATTAGGTCTGATTAAAGCTAATAGAGGAGAAAAAGTGAGGGAAAATATTCAATTCTACTTATTTACTAAAGAGAGATCTTGCTAAATAAGATTTATCTGCTTAACTTGTAACATTGCTTAAGTTCAATTGTTTAATTAAAAGACTAATTTTTAAATAAGAAAGATGCGGGTAATTAATATCTTGTGTCTTAGACACATCTCTAACCCTTAAGTTTTGCTGTTTCCATAGTGTGATATTGACCACTGATGATAGTAAACAAATTCATTCACTCATTAAATCAATTGTATTGAATCAACAAAAATGTACTGTTTATCTAGAAGTTGTCAGAGTTGAATCTTGAAGCATAAATGATCGATACTTACTTATTAATGTGCATGGCATTCTGCTGTTCATTATGACTATATCTTCCTATGTGACAGCTTGAAATTTTCCAGACTCATGGTATTATGAGTTGAATTCCCAAGATCCCCACCCATTCATGTTAAAGTCCTAATACCGTTACATCAGAATGTTACTGTATTGGGAGATAAGTGCTTTAAAAATGTAATTATGTTAAACCAAAGCAGTTCGATATGGTCTTATTCCAATCTCACTGGTGTCCTTATAAGAGGAGGACATTTTGACACACAAGGGTACACCAGGAATTCATGAGCACAGAGATAAGAGCATGTAAACACACAAAGAGTGGGCCGCCATCTGCAAGCCAAGGACAGAGTTCTGAGAAAAAATCAAAGCTGATGACATCTTGACTTGGGTTTCCAGCCTCCAGAACTATGAGATAATAAATTTCTGGGTTTTTTTTTGTTTTTTTTTTTTTTTGGTAATCACACACAAGTGTCACCAGGTGTGTGATGTTTTACTATGACACTAACCCACACAGGTAAAGGGCTGAAACAATCTAAAGGTGTTTCTTCAAAAATCTTTCCATGTACCACATTATATTACTGAGTCTTTTAGATCCAGGGAATGACTGAGTGAGTTTTTGCTTCAGATCTTGGGTGTCCCCTTATACTATAATAATATGCTACCGAGGAAGGCATTTCCACTGGCTTTCCTCTACTCTGCCTTCTGGACTTCACTTTTGTTTTCACCAGGTTGATTTTCCAGGCACTACTTAAGAGTCTCTCTTGGCAGCCAAAGCAGTGGGCATCACAGCTGAGAACTAAGTTTGTTGAACTTCATTCAGACCGTTTCAGTGAGTTGACCATCCACCAGCTGCTATGGGCTGTCTAGGGCTGGGAACGAGCTCAGCTGACCCAGCACTGGTGAGGTCCTGACAGTGAGACCTCCTGAGGTTTTGACAGCAGACACCTTACTCTCTTCACTTGAGTTCCAGCCCTGTTGATGCCACACCCCTCCCAAGCATTTCTTGACATTCCTTCAGAGCATTTATAGTTTTGTGGGAAGGACACAGGAGATAGTTACAGGAGATTAGAAAAATGTATTAGCTTTGAAAATAAGTACTAAATGAATGATCGAAGTGAATTCTTCATGAGTTCAGGACATAGATTGCTTTGCCTCAATGCTATAAATAGAGCTTCGGAGAGAATGGGAAGCTTGGCTGATGTATAAAATTTTCACAATGACTGGAAGCTGTTATCTTCAAATCAAACAATTTAAAAAGACAGAAAATAAGTATTATAAATAATTTAGAAGCTTCAGAGAAAACATGAGTGAGAAGTCTGGCTATGCCAGTTACCAACTGTGTAGCATGGAGCAAACTACAAACTCTCTCAACTTCTATTTCCTCATGTGGTTGTTTAGATGATTAGAAATAACCTGTATAAAATGACGCACTTTTTGCCAGGCAAATGGCCTGAACTCACTAAATGGTTGTACACTTGTTAACATTGTTTAATGATTAATGCCAGTCTAACCATGATCATCTCAGCCATCCTTATTTTATCACTCCTATGAGTGAAGGATGTCAGAAATCAAAATAGACCCCAGCAATGATTTAGTCCAGTCTGCTCATTTTCTGGAGAAAATGAATGCCCAGAGAAATTAAAGGACTCGGCCTAGGATACAGAGCCAGTTGGCAGCAGAGACAGCATCAGCCACAAAACATACACTTTTTTTTACTCTGGATCAGAATACTTTTCATTTTAGATTCCTTTACTGAAAGCAGTACACATATCTTAAGTATGTTTTTTAAAACTGTACCAATTACATATGAAATGTGAATGAACTGAAGTAGATGGAAAGACATTAAATCTAAGTGTTGTGGTAGTGCTACAAATTTACACATAGAACACCTGTGATGTACCAGTACTTGAAAGTTTTTGGTTGTGTCTTATCCACCTAATCCTCCTTACAAGTCCTAGACCCTGACAAACTGATGGTGGAGGTTTAAAGTGGCTAATGAATAGTATCTAACATTATTGTTTGTTTGTTTGCTTTTCAGAAAAGGGCTTTGTTTTACAGAGTGCCACTTACGAGTTGCAAAGTAGCAAGTGAGAATGTAGGGAGGGGCACAAGTGGAACACTTACCCTTGCAAAAGTGGAAAAGAGTTGGAAGACTCTTGATGTGACCTTTGGGCCCCTGGTTTCACCCAGATCTTCGCTGTAGGATTTCTGGTTGATTCCTGAGACTCTCATGCTCTGTTCTGAGTGACAGCATAAATTTGTGACTTGTATTGGATACTTCAGGAGTTAATTGCGATCTTCTTTTATTTTCAAAAATTTGAATATAAATAAATACATACATATATTAATAAATAAACCCTCTATTAGATGCCCAACCAGGCTGTTTATATGGTGGCTTCAGCACCATGACTACCTTATCTCTTGTCAGGGTAGCCCTGGGAATGCCTCCCAGCACTGCGCTGAGTTCTCTTCAGTCTTTTGCAGGAGAAACGTGGGCACGTCAGAGTCCTATCCTTGCCCCCATACATAAGAGCATCTCTGAACCTTCTCTCAGCATCCTCTCTCTGCTTAACAATGCCGTATCTTCATTTTACATTTTCTGTGCCATGGGTGACCTCTCTTGCCACAAACACCACATGCTGAAGTTCTTTTTCAGAGATCAAATCACAGGTGGACAAATTTCCTTTAACTCGGCACCTCTGACTCTGGGATTTCAGAAGAGTGGGAAAAACCTATGCTCCTTACGTTTTACTATATTTTTTCCTTTCTTTTTGTGTGTTTTGCTCTTGTTGCCCAGGCTGGAGTACAATGGGGCCATCTCGGCTCAACACAACCTCTGCTTCCTGGGTTCAAGCGATTCTCCTGCCTCAGTCTCTGGAGTTATCTAGGATTACAGACATGCACGACAACACCCGGCTAATTTTGTATTTTTAGTAGAGATGTGGTTTCTCCATGTTGGACATCTGGTCTCGAACTCCCGACCTCAGGTGCTCCACCCGCCTCACCCTGGAAATGTGCTGGGATTACAGGCGTGAGCCACTGCACCTGGCCTACTTTCTGCTTTCTTCTCCACCATGGTTTCCTTCTTTCCAGACCTCACATGTCCCTAAAAATTTTCATTACATTTCTTCTCTGTCTACCCAAAATTCCTCTTCAGTTATTATTATTTGTGCCTTCTCTGCACTTTGGCTAATGTTAACTATCTATAATTTGTGTCAGATAGGCTAGGATCTTCATATTACAATCTCAGGCTTCTATAAACTAGTGTTTAATTAGGGCAAATGATATATTGGTTTACTAGTCTACAAATATTTTTTCTCCTACAATACTCACTTTCATGTAGACCTAAATGGGACTATGTCAAAAATTTCTTGAAACTATTCAAAAATGTGTCTTTTTCACTTAGAATAAAATACAAACTTTCTACCCAAACTTGAAGGGTCTGGCTTCCCCTCCTCCTGTATCTTCCGTTGTCACTTCAACCCCTTTCCCCCAGGTTCCTTGTACCCTCAAACACATATTCAATCAACTCTCCTCCCTTTAGGGTCTTTTTTCTCCTTCTATTTTTCTGAATCTTTGCACACTCAGTTTCTTCTCATCCTTTAGGTCTAGGCTGTAGAGTCACCCCCAAAGAGGAATTTCCTAAGCTTCTTGTTGAAAGACTTTGGCAATGAACTTCCACTCTCTCAAGCAAATTATTTCTCACACAGCACCACCATGATTATATTTCTCACAGTGCTTAAGACAATCTGAAATGATTTTGTTCGTTGATCTGTTTGTTCATAATTTTCTGATAGTATAGAAAATACAGGGATCAAAGGTTATTCTTACATTGTTCACCATTTTATGCATAGAACTATTAAGATATAGCGCCTGAATAACTGGTGCTTAATAAATAACTAGAGAATAAATAGTCTAATGAACGGAAATACGTGAATCTACTAGGAGTTTTCATGACATGTACATTTCTTTATGTCCCTAAATTATTTATACTTTTGAGAATACTGTGAAGACCAAAATTGTAAGAACTAAAGAAGGAGGAAAAGAAACACAAAGGGTGGCTTGAGTGTCAACAAGGAGAGATTTATTTTAGAAAACAAACCTGACGGGGATTTCTTGCCAAGTTGAGTCAGAGCCACACTCTCTTACAGATTAAGACTTTTCAAGGATTCAGGACAGGACAGTTTATTACAGGCTTGGACTGCTTATATGTCTCTTTGTTGTGCTTCTCTGGGAGGGAAAGTTGTGTGTCTGTTGCCATACATCTTCCTGAAGCTGCAGGCATACCCCCGAGACTGCTTTCAGCTTTCCTATCTTAGTGCACCTGAAGGGAAAGCAATGTGCTTATTAAGGCCCACTGTTTTACTGGTGCCCACTGTATGATGGGGAAGATTGGCAGTTACCCAAGAGACTTTCCTCCACCTCCCTCTATGCCCCAGCTGTCTTATCTGTGTTTACCTGTCTGCTTTTTCTGGCTGCTTGTTGTTAGAAGACAGGTGATTTCTTTGAAGTGCATGAGGTTAGAAAGGAAGCTGGATCTTCAATTGGTGGTTTGTCCAAGATGATGGTGCCCTTGCTCTGTCATTCCACACCCTTTACTTACAAAAGAAGGAGGGGCCACCTGTTCTTTCTGGCTACTTCCTGCTGATAGGGGGGTGGGGCTGAGAGTTTTTTTGATCTTGGATCCACTGCAGGAGAAACACCGTCTGTAGATATTGTTGGGTAGTTGTCTGTGAAATGGCTATGATTCTGTTGATTAAAAATTTTTGGAAAAGATTATCGAGGCAGGGTAAGAACTCTAATCCTAGGCTTTTCAGCAGCGTTTCATATTAGGCTTGATTTGTTGAGACAGAAGCAACATTTCCCTCCAGGCAGAGGCACATGTTTGGAAAGACCCATGTGTTATTGTTTTATTAGTAACTGTTATATCTGCTATGATGATAATAATTAAACAAAATGCTACAGTAATTGAGATTCTTTGTTCGATATTTCACCCTTAGGGTGCTACAATATGTAGTCCTACTGCAAATAGGAGAGTGAGGAAAGCAATTCCCATAAGGTTGGCATAGTAAATAACTTTCGTTAAACAACAACAACAACAACAAAGTTTTAATATCTGGCTTAAAGGACAGGTAGGAATGACAACAAGTATTAGGTAAAGTAGGGTTGAGAGTAAGATGAGTAATTTTGACGTACTTATATTTTATGATTTTCAGGTTAAGATTTCTTATTTTTTTACACTGATATTTAGGACGTTTTTCTGGCTACTAGGGTTTGTTTTCTCAGCTCTTTAAGCTTCGGCTTGAGTGTGTAGTATCTAGGAGTTGATTTCTGTAATGGATATAATTTAAACTGTAGAAAATAGTAAAAATTGAAAAACATTTGGCAGACTAGAATTTAAGAACAGGTGTGCTATAGTTTTTGAAACATAATTTTCTTTCTTCAACTTCCCATTTTTATTAAAAGAAAAATCATGGTAGGACTGCTTTCCTTTATTGTACTTGGCTTAATTAGTTGTATACAGTGCAGCAAGAATAATTATTTGCTACACAGGCCTTTTAAGTAAGCTTTGATGGAAGTTTGTGTTATAGAAGGAATTTGAGATCAGATTTTTTAAAGCCAAGCCCAGCCATGGATTTGTATCCTTAAATACCTGTGAATTGGGTGAATTCCTCTCCTCTTGATGTTTTAAGATAACTTGCATTTCCTGGCCTGTCTGAAAGTGACATTCCTTACTTGCCACACATCAGAAGCCCTATACCAGGGCTGTGTACACAAATATGAGGCCAGATTTCCAAGGGCTTTATTGGTTACATAAGTTTGATTCCTTAAAGGAGAGCATACCATTCCTGTCAAAGCCTTGGTAAAATAACCACTTTTTCCAATTGTGTTTTGTTACAAAAGAAAATAGATTCATATTGCACTGATGCAAACAACTATATTGTGGTAGTTTAAGAATCCTTATAACTAGTATTCAAATTCTAGAGAAACTAAGGAGAGAAACAAACACACTTTAATTTCCACTTACTGAAGTACACTTTTTTTAATTGTATGATTCCATATTTTTTTTTAGTTTCTTAAAGAAAGGCTACCTTTTATTCTGCCATTTTATGCAAGAGTCTTTCTTTTTTTCTTTTTAATACTTTAAGTTTTAGGGTACATGTGCACAACGTGTAGGTTTGTTACATATGTATACATGAGCAATGTTGGTGTGCTGCACCTGTTAACTCATCATTTTAACATTAGGTGTATCTCCTAATGCTATCCCTCCCCCATCCCCACACACTACAACAGTCCCCGGGGTGTGATGTTCCCATTCCTGTGTCCATGTGTTTTCATTGTCCAATTCCCACCTATGCATGAGAACATGCAGTGTTTGTTTTTTGTCCTTGCGATAGTTTGCTGAGAATGATGGTTTCCAGCTTCATCCCTGTCCCTACAAAGGATATGAATTCATCATTTTTTATGGCTGCGTAGTATTCCATGGTGTATATGTGCCACATTTTCTTAATCCAGTCTATCATTGTTGGACATTTGGGTTGGTTCCAAGTCTTTGCTATTGTGAATAGTGACACAATAAGCATACGTGTGCATGTGTCTTTATAGCAGCATGTTTTATAATCCTCTGGGTATATACCAAGTAATGGGATGGCTGGGTCAAATGGTATTTCTAGTTCTAGATCCCTGAGGAATCGCCACATGGACTTCCACAGTGGTTGAACCAGTTTACAGTCACACCAACAGTGTAAAAGTGTTTCTATTTCTCCACAACCTCTCCAGCACCTGTTGTTTCCTGACTTTTTAATGATCGCCATTCTAACTGGCGTGAGATGGTGTGTCATTGTGGTTTTGATTTGCATTTCTCTGATGGCCAGTGATGATGAGCATTTTTTCATGTGTCTTTTGGCCGCATAAATATCTTCTTTTGAGAAGTGTTTGTTCATATCCTTTGCCCACTTTTTGATGGGGTTGTTTGTTTTTTTCTTGTAAATTTGATGAGTTCATTGTAGATTCTGGATATTAGCCCTTTGTCAGATGAGTAGATTGCAAAAATTTTCTCCCATTCTGTAGGTTGCCTGTTCAATCTGATGGTAGTATCTTTTGCTGTGCAGAAGCTCTTTAGTTTAATTAGATCCCATTTGTCAATTTTGGCTTTTGTTGGCATTGCTTTTGGTGTTTTAGACATGAAGTCCTTGCCCATGCCTATGTCCTGAATGGTATTGCCTAGGTTTTCTTCTAGGGTTTTTATGGTTTTAGGTCTAACGTTTAAGTCTTTAATCCATCTTGAATTGATTTTTGTATAAGGTGTAAGGAAGGGATGCACTTTCAGCTTTCTACATATGGCTAGCCAGTTACCCAGCACCATTTATTAAATAGGGAATCCTTTTACCATTGCTTGTTTTTGTCAAGTTTGTCAAAGACCAGATACTTGTAGATATGCAGCATTATTTCCGAGGGCTCCGTTCTGTTCCATTGGTCTATATCTCTGTTTTGGTACCAGTAGCATGCTCTTTTAGTTACTGTAGCCTTGTAGTGTAGTTTGAAGTCAGGTAGGGTGATGCCTCCAGTTTTGTTCTTTTGGCTTAGGATTGACTTGGCAATGCAGGCTCTTTTTTGGTTCCATATGAACTTTAAAGTAGTTTTTTTCCAATTCTGTGAAGAAAGTCATTGGTAACTTGATGGGGATGGCATTGAATCTATAAATAATCTTGGGCAGTATGACCATTTTCACAATATTACTTCTTCTTATCCATGAGCATGGAATGTTCTTCCATTTGTTTGTATCCTCTTTTATTTCATCGAGCAATGAGTTGTAGTTCTCCTTGAAGAGGTCCTTCACATCCCTCTTCAGTTGGATTCTTAGGTATTTTATTCTCTGTGAAGCAATTGTGAATGGGAGTTCACTCAGGATTTGGCTGTCTGTTTCTCTGTTTTTGGTGTTTAAGAATGTTTGTGATTTTTGCACATTTAGTTTGTATCCTGAGACTTTGCTGAAGTTACTTATCAGCTTAAGGAGATTTTGGGCTGAGACGATGGGGTTTTGTAGATATACAATCATGTCATCTGCAAACAGGGACAATTTGACTTCCTCTTTTCCTAATTGATTACCCTTTATTTCCTTCTCCTGCCTGATTTCCCTGGCCAGAACTTCCAAAACTATGTTGAATAGGAGTGGTTAGAGAGGGCATCCCCATCTCTTTCTTTCTCTCTGCTTCTCTCTCTCTCTCTCTGTTTCTCTCTCTCTCTGTTTCCCTCTCTTTCTGTTTCTCTGTTTCCCTCTCTGTTTCTCTATTTGCTTCTCTCTCTGTGTTTCTCTCTCTCCATTTCTCTCTCTCTGTCTTTCTCCTGCTTCATGTTATATGCTAGCAAAATGATGATGCAAGGATAGAAGTTATCTAAAGACAGATATTGCCTGTTTGAAAAGCCCAACCAAAAAATAAACTAACACTGATTTTTTAAAAAGCCATATATAGCATGAGGAATGAGGACATCTTGTTTTTGTTATTACTGCTGTTTCATTCAAGAAAAGGGAAACTAGGACAAAATTTATTCCTATGTATACAGGTTAAGAGCAGCTCAACCACAATCAATGGATATCTACACTGATTTGAGTGAAAAATGCGGGACCCCATTTAAATGGAAATACGTTATTTTAAAATCAAAAAAGCTAAAGTTTTAAGCATTCCAATTCACAATGTGAATTGTGTCTTTTTTATATAAAATGAGATAATGTAAGTAAGACACGTGTTTTAATTGTTATTGCTACTGAGGTTATCATCACTGTTCTTGTTAATGTTACTTTTAATTTTCTAATTGCGATTACTACTGAGATTATCATCACTGTTTTTTTTAATATTACTTAATTTTAATTTTCCTGTATAGGCCTTAGTCTAACACTTTTTTACCAAATGCTTGTTTGGCAAAACTGTTTTTTTTTTTTTTTTTTTTTTTTTTTTTTTAGGTAATGAGTATAAAAGTTAGTGTATCAATAATGCTGCCTAATTATTCATACCAAAACTCGGTGGCATTTTATACTAAGCATGTATTTTTTGTCTTTGTAATTGCAGATGAAGAGGGATTTTTTACTCTTCTAGGCTTAGTTGGACTTGGTTTTGTCTCAGTGCACTCTAATGTGTTCTCTTTAAACGTAAAGCTAAGTTATTTTCTACTTGTAAAGAAAAGCAGGAAGGCAAGAGGGTGAGTTCAATTGCCAAACACATTTCACGACCTTCCTTGTTTCCCACGTCTGAGCATCCCATTGGCCCCTATCAGGAAGCAAGGAGCAGGAAAGCAGAATTCTGCCATGGAAAGTATGAATATGTGCTGAGCAACAGGACTATTAATTTTAAATAATAAGCTGTCAGGTGGGTTTTATTTTGTGAACAATTAGATTGCAAGTGACTTGTACATGTTACCTTTCTACCAGAAATCTACACCCAGAAAGCTTTATCCTTTGCTCCTGATTTTAAGGGTGTTCAATTGTCATGTCTTTTTCTCACTTCCACTGGCTGTATTCTTCCACTCTTCTAACCATCCTCCTACTTATTTTAGAATCAAAGTGAATTATGTCTTGCCAGTCAGAGTTTATTAATCTTGGATCCTGCAATTATAAAGATTGTTATACATCTTCCTAGTTCTTTTGGTATTATTATTATTATTATTGGAAAATGTATACCTTTTTAAAAATAACTAAAATGAAATAATTTTGTAACATAATCCATTTTACAATGAGAAATTCCCTCTCAAACACATGCACACATAAATATTCTACATGGCAAATTTATTATAATTCAAATTAACATGAAATATTAAATTTAATTTACATGGTTATTAGGGATTATGTTTTGTCAAATATAAGGTAAGTTGATATGTTAAGATTTTTTTCTCTTTTTGTCACAAAATTGCCAAACACACGTGCCAAAGTATTACTACACAGTATCATACATATGAGATTCCATTTAACAAATTTTGACATTAATTCATTGTTTGATCCAAAAATTTCTTCCTATTTTAATAAAGATACACATCCTGTGCCTGGCTCAGAGGGTCCTATGCCCATGGAGCCTCACTCATTGCTAGCCCAGCAGTCTGAGATCAAACTGCAAGGCAGCAGCGAGGTGGGGGGAGGGGCACCCACGATTGCTGAGGCTTGAGTAGGTAAACAAAACGGCCAGGAAGCTTGAATTGGATGGAGCCCACTGCAGCTCAAGGAGGCCTGCCTGCTTCTGTAGACTCCACCTCTGGGGGCAGGTCATAGCCAAACAAAAGGCAGCAGAAAACCCTGCAGACTTAAATGTCCCTGTCTGACAGATTTGAAGACAGCAGTGGTTCTCTCAGCATGCAGCTGGATATCTGAGAATGGACAGACTGCCTCCTCAAGTGGGTCCCTGACCCCCAAGTAGCCTAAATGGGAGGCACCCCCCAGTAGGGGCAGACTGACACCTCACATGCCCGGGTACTCCTCTGATACAAAACTTCCAGAAGAACATCAGGCAGCAACATTTGCTGTGCACCAATATCTGCTGTTCTGCAGCCTCTGCTGCTGATACCCAGGCAAATGGGGTCTGGAGTGGAACTCCAGGAAACTCCAACATACCTGCAGCTGAGGATCCTGACTGTTAGAAGAACTCACAAACAGAAAGGACATCCACACCAAAACTCCATCTGTATGTCACCATTATCAAAGACCAAAGGAAGATAAAACCACAAAGACGGGGAAAAAACAGAGCAGAAAAGCTGGAAACTCTAAAAATCAGAGTGCCTCTCCTCCTCCAAAGGAACGCAGCTCCTCACAAGCAATGCAACAAAGCTGGACGGAGAATGACTTTGACGAGCTGAAAGAAGGCTTTGGATTATCAAACTACTCCACGCTAAAGGAGGAAGTTCAAACCTATGGCAAAGAAGTTAAAAACGTTGAAAAGCAATTAGACAAATGGCTAACTAGAATAACCAATGCAGAGAAGTCCTTAAAGGACCTGATGGAGCTGAAAATCATGGCACGAGAACAATGTGATGAATGCACAAGCCTTAGTAGCTGATTCGTGCAACTGGAAGAAAGGGTATCAGTGATGGAAGATCAAATTAATGAAATGAAGTGAGAAGAGAAGTTTAGAGAAAAAAGAATAAAAAGAAACCAACAAAGCCTCCAAGAATTATGGGAGTATGTGAAAAGACCAAATCTATGTCTGACAGGTGTACCTGAAAGTGACGGGGAGAATGGAACCAAGTTGGAAAACACTCTGCAGGATATTATCCAGGGGAACTTCTCCAATCTAGCAAGGCAGTCCAACATTCAAATTCAGGAAATACAGAGAATGCCACGAAGATACCCCTCGAGAAAAGCAACTCCAAGACACATAATTGTCAGATTCACCAAAGTTGAAATGAAGGAAAAAAGGTTAAGGGCAGCCAGAGAGAAAGGTCAGCTTACCCACAAAGGGAAGCCCATCAGAGTAACAGCTGATGTCTTGGCAGAAACTCTACAAGCCAGAAGATAGTGGGGGCCAATGTTCAACATTCCTAAAGAAAAGAATTTTCAACCCAGAATTTCATATCCAGACAAACTAAGCTTCATAAATGAAGGAGAAATAAAGTCCTTTACACACAAGCAAATGCTGAGAGATTTTGTCACCACCAGGCCTGCCCTAAAAGAGCTCCTGAAGGAAGTCCTAAACCTGGAAAGGAACAACTGGTACCAGCCATGGCAAAAACATGCCAAATTGTAAAGACCATTGAGGCTAGGAAGAGACTGCATCAACTAATGAGCAAAATAACCAGCTAACATCATAATGACAGGATCAAATTCACCGTAACAATATTAACCTTGAATGTAAATCAGCTAAATGCTCCAGTTAAAAGACATAGACTGGCAAATGTGATAAAGAGTCAAGACCCATCAGGGTGCTATGTTCAGGAAACCCATCTCACATGCAGAGACACACATACGCTCAAAATAAAAGCGATGGAGGAAGATGTGCCAAGCAAATGGAAAACAAAACAAAAAAAAGGCAGGGGTTGCAATCCTAGTCTCTGATGAAACAGACTTTAAACCAACAAAGATCAAAAGAGACAAAGAAGCATTACATAATGGTAAAGGGATCAATTCAACAAGAAGAGCTAACTATCCTAAATACATATGCACCCAATACAGGAGCACCCAGATTCATAAAGCAAGTCCTTAGAGACCTACAAAGAGACTTAGACTCCCACACAATAATAATGGGAGAATTTAACACCCCACTGTCAACATTAGACAGATCAAGGAGACAGAAAGTTAAAAAGGATACCCAGGAATTGAACTCAGCTCTGCACCAAGCAGACCTAATAGACATCTACAGAACTCTCCACTCCAAATCAACAGAATATACATTTTTTCAGCACCACACCACACCTATTCCAAAATTGACCACATAGTTGGAAGTAAAGCACTCCTCAGCAAATGTAAAAGAACAGAAATTATAACAAACTGTCTCTCAGACCACAGTGCAATCACATTAGAACTCAGGATTAAGAAACTCACTCAAAACAGCTCAACTACATGGAAACTGAACAACCTGCCCCTGAATGACTACTGGGTACATAATGAAATGAAGGCAGAAATAAACATATATATATATATTTTTTGAAACTAACGAGAACAAAGACACAACATACAAGAATCTCTGGGACACATTCAGCGCAGTGTGTAGAGGGAAATTTAAAGCACTAAATGCCCACAAGAGAAAGCAGGAAAGATCTAAAATTGACACCCTAACATCACAATTAAAAGAACTAGACAAGCAAGAGCAAACACATTCAAAAGCTAGCAGAGGGCAAGAAATGTCTAAGATCAGAGCAGAACTGAAGGAAGTAGAGACACAAAAAACCCTTCAAAAAATCAATGAATCCAGGAGCTGGTTTTTTGAAAGGATCAACAAAATTGATAGACCACTAGCAAGACTAATAAAGAAGAAAAGAGAGAAGAATCAAATAGACGCAATAAAAAATGACAAAGGGGATATCACCACCAATCCCACAGAAATACAAACTAACATCAGAGAACACTATAAACACCTCTACGCAAATAAACTAGAAAATCTAGAAGAAATGGACAAATTCCTCGACACATACACCCTCCAAAGACTAAACCAGGAAGAAGTTGAATCTCTGAATAGTCCAATAACAGGCTCTGAAATTGAGGCAATAATTAATAGCTTACCAAACAACAACAACAACAAAACTCCAGGACCAGAGGTATTCACAGCCGAATTCTACCAGAAGTACAAGTAGGAGCTGGTACCATTCCTTTTGAAACCATTCCAATCAATAGAAAAAGAAAGAATCCTCCTTAACTCATCTTATGAGGCCAGCATCATCCGGATACCAAAGCCAGGCAGAGACACACACACAAAAAGAGAACTTTAGACTAATATGCCTGATGAACATCAATGCAAAATCCTCAATAAAATACTAGCAAACCGAATCCAGCAGCACATCAAAAAGCTTATCCACCATGATCAAGTGGGCTGCATCCCTGTGATGCAAGGTTGTTTCCACATAGGCAAATCAATAAGCGTAAGCCAGCATGTAAACAGAACCAACGACAAAAACCACATAATTATTGCAATAGATGTAGAAAAGACCTTTGACAAAATTCAACAGCTCTTCATGCTAAAAACTCTCAATAAATTAGGTATTGATGGGACATATCTCAAAATAATAAGAACTATCTATGACAAACCCACAGCCAATATCACACAGAATAGGCAAAAATTGGAAGCATTCCCTTTGAAAACTGGCACAAGACAGGGATGCCCTCTTTCACCACTGCTATTCAACAAAGTGTTGGAAGTTCTGGCAAGGGCAATAAGGCAGGAGAAGGAAATAAAGGATATTCAATTAGGAAAAGAGGAAGTCAAATTGCCCCTGTTTGCAGATAACATGATTGTATAACTACAAAACCCCACTGTCTCAGCCCAAAATCTCCTTAAGCTGCTAGGCAACTTCAGCAAAGTCTCAGCATACAAAATAAATGTGCAAAAATGACAAGTATTCTTACACAACAATAACAGACAAACAGCCAAATCATGAGTGAATTCTCATTCACAATTGCTTCAAAGAGAATAAAATACCTAGGAATCCAATTTACAAGGGACTTGAAGGAACTTTTCAAGGAGACTATAAACCACTGCTCAATAAAATAAAAAAGGATACAAACAAATGGAAGAACATTCCAAGATCATGGATAGGAGGAAGCAACATCATGTAAATGGCCATACTGCCCAAGGTAATTTATAGATTCAACGCTATCCCCGTCAAGCTACCAATGACTTTACAGAATTCAAAAAAAACTACTTTAAAGTTCATATGGAACCAAAAAAGAGCCCGCATTGCCAGGTCAATCCTAAGCCAAAAGAACAAAGCTGGAGGCATCATGCTACCTGACTTCAAACGATGCTACAAGGCTGCAGTTACCAAAACAGCATGCTACTGGTACCAAAACAGAGATATAGACCAGTGGAACCGAACAGAGCCATCAGAAATAATGCCACATATCTACAACTATCTGGTCTTTGACAAACCTGACAAAAACAAGAAATGGAGAAAGAATTCGCTATTTAATAAATGGTGCTGGGAAAACTGGCTAGCCATATGTAGAAAGCTGAAACTGGATCCCTTCCTTACACTTTATACAAAAATTAATTCAAGATGGATTAAAGACTTAAATGTTAGACCTAAAACCATAAAAACCCTAGAAGAAAACCTAGGCAATACCAATCAGTACATAGGCATGTGCGAGGACTTCATGTCCGAAACACCAAAAGCAATGGCAACAAATGCCAAAATTAACAAATGGGATCTAATTAAACTAAAAAGCTTCTGCACAGCAAAAGATACTACCATCAGATTGAACAGGCAACCTACAGAATGGGAGAAAATTTTTGCAATCTACTCATCTGACAAAGGGCTAATAACCAGAATCTACAATCAATCAAACAAATTTACAAGAAGAAAACAAACAACCCCATCAAAAAGTGGGTGAAGGATATGAACAGAGAGTTCTCAAAAGAAGACATTTATGCAGCCAAAAGACACATGAAAAAATGCTCATCACTGGCCACCAGAGAAATGCAAATCAAAACCCAATGAGCTACCATCTTGCACCAGTTAGAATGACAATCATTAAAAAGTCTTGAAACAACAGGTGTTGGACAGGATGTGAAGAAATAGGAACACTTTTACACTGTTGGTGGGACTGTAAACTAGTTCATCCATTGTGGAAGTCAGTGTGGTGATTCCTCTGGGATCTAGAACTAGAGATACCATTTGACCCAGCCATCCCATTACTGGGTATATACCCAAAGGATTATAAAATACGCTGCTGTAAAGACACATGCACACGTATGTTTATTGCGGCACTATTCACAATAGCAAAGACTTGGAACCAACCCAAATGTCCAACAATGACAGACTGGATTAAGAAAATGTGGCACATATACACCATGGAATACTAAGCAGCCATAAAAAATGATGAGTTCATGTCCTTTGTAGGGACATGGATGAAGCTGGAAACCATCATTCTCAGCGAACTATCTCAAGGAAAAAAAAACCAAACAGGGCGTGTTCTCACTCATAGGTGGGAATTGAACAATGAGAACACATGGACACAGGAAGGGGAACATGACACACTGGGGCCTGTTGTTGGGTGTGGGGAGTGGTAAGGGATAGCATTAGGAGATATACCTAATGTTAAATGACGAGTTAATGGGTGCAGCAAACAAAAATGGCGCATGTATATATATGGAACAAATCTGCCCATTGTGCACATGTATCCTAAAACTTAAATATAATGAAAAAAAATTAAATGTTTATATTTAATATTATTGCTGGCATAGTCTCATTTTTATAAATAGGTGTCCTGTTCTTTAAATGATGATGTATGATACACAGGCAACAGGATAACCTAGAGCTTTTACATTTTATTTTATATATATTTCATATATATTTTTGAGACAGGGTCTCACTGTGTCACCCAGGCAGGAGTGCAGTGGCACAATCTCAGCTCACTGCAATCTCCTCCTTTGGGTTCAAGTGATTCTTCTTTCTCAGCCTCCTGAATAGTTGGACCAAAGACATTGACCACCGTGCCCAGCTAATTTTTGTATTTGTAGTAGAAATGGGGTTTTGCCATATTACCCAGGCTGGGCTTGAACTCCTGTCCTCAAGTGATCCACCCGACTCAGCCTCACAAAGTGCTTGGATTACAGATGTGAGCCATCGCACCTGGTGTTTTGCTAATTTTGTTTTGATCTTATGTATAGTTGCTTGCAGCAAAAGAGCCAGGAATTAATCAACACATCATAGATATACACAACTAAATTTCCAAGAGGAATATGTTTCCAAGATCAAGTAAGTTACTATGGAAACTTATTAAGAAAGTCCTCATTCAAGAGGATTGCAGACACTGAACTATGCTCAGCGAGATTAGTATCATAACGTGGTACAAAGACACTGAATAAGATTATATGATTAACGTTTTGTTGCGGTTGCAGGTCGACTTTCATTGCTTAAACCACCTACAGTGCCCCACTCAAACTTGAATGGAAGTGAGGCAGTCAGAATTTGGAGGAAGGCCCAGCAAGAACAATCAGAGCCCAAGGACAGAATCCTGGATTTGCCTATGGTGCTTTACGATCTTTCACAAGGTCACTGTGAAATGATCAGTGTAGACAGCATATCTTCTGTCATAAATTAGATATTTCAACCAAATTTATTCTCTTAAATTTATCTGTCCTTACTCTAAATAGTTAAATCCACTATATTCAAGATTTAAAGTTGAATCCAAAGAGTCTTTAATGTTACAAAGAAATATGAAGTTACCTTAAGTTAAAATTATTTACTGGATATTAAAATAACTACAGTCTGGCACAGTAGCTCATGCCTGTAATCCCAGCACTCTGGGACTCTGAGACGGGTTGATCATGAGGTCAGGAAATCAAGACCATCCTGGCTATGGTGAAACCCCATCTCTACTAAAAATACAAAAAATTAGCTGGGCGTGGTGGTGGGTCCCTGTAGTCCCAGCTAGCTGGGAGGCTGAGGCAGGAAAATACTGTAAACTCGGGAGGCACAGCTTGCAGTGAGCTGAGATCACGCCACTGCACTCCAGCTTGGGCGACAAACTGTGAGACTCCATCTGAAATTAAAAAAAAAAAAAAAAAAAAAAAAAAAAAAAGAAAGAAAAAAGAAATAACTACCAACACCTCCCAAAATTCTTCTTAATGTTGACATAAATAATGTTATCTCAGGATTATATTTTAATGTGTGCTTCAGTAATGATCTCTCCATTGGAAGCCTCTAGGAGAGAAGGAATCATTGAGTTTCCATCACACAAATATTTCCAGAGACAGACACACATTTGCTTTGAAAAGTGTGCTTTTTTACGGTTTTCACTGGAGGTAATGAATATCTGACAGTAAAGAACAACTGTTGTAAATCCTAAATACCTGACTAGTAGTATCATTTTTATATATAATATATTTATTTTCATTCATCAGGAATTAATCATGCACCTACCTTAATACCAACCCAGCAAAGTTAAAATCATATGGTACCTAAAAATGTAAACAGTATTCTACTTAAGTAGAACTTGCTATCATGCTGATGGTGGGTTGCCATCTATTCCTCTGAAACAACAAAGAGGTTATTGCCTTCAACATATGCAGTTGCTAGTTTCTGTTACCATTGTTAAAAAAGGACTCATTTGACAATTTTTTGATACTTTCTAAACTAGAAAGCTTATTAGTTTTACTTTACACCACCATACAGCACATATTGCTACTAAATAAATGATTTGTCACCAAATAATGGAATCTGTAATTTGTAGGAAGAACAGAAACCTAGGCTCCAGGTATCCCAAAGTAGAAATCCTCCTAGGAGGTATAGTAATTTGGAGCTCTGCCATAGTTGATTAGTGATGAAGAGATCCATAAAGCTTTGTGGGAGGTACTGCATCTGTGACATTGTGTCTAGCAAGAATAAGGGATACTCAAGATACATGCTAGTTTCACTTATTTCACATTTATACCCATGAATCAACGACACAACTCTTCAAAATGTTGTGGATCAGCTACACACAAGACAGGAAGAATAAGACATGACTGGATACTCTGTTCCACACATTATGGATTTAATCCTCAAACACATCCAGATGAATACAGTTGGAATAATGGCTACCCACTTCTGGGTAAAATAAAACGCATTGTAAACCTTAGCTTTTTAGTTAAAACGTAAGTATAGTATTAACCATTTTTGTTCATGCTATCTTTTAACTTCATTGCAATGAAGAGAATAGTGGATGACATACAGACCATCAGTTTCCCGCATTTTGAGTAAAATTATAAAGGATGATTTATTGCACTTTCTTGAGAAGCAAATTAATTTTCACAACTTTTCTAGGTTTCTCATTGCCAGCTGATCACTTCTTATAAAGAAATAGAAGACAGTTCTGCTCTATTTAAAAAGGACGTTATCAATTGGTCTCAATTTTTGTCTTCTGTTTTAACTGAAGCCTTATTCAAGGATATTCAAGATATGTATTGTCTGTTTTTGTTTTGTTTTGTTAACTATGGAGCCAGAAAAAGGTGCCTTGATGGTGAGTTAAAGTTAACAGAGGCTATACTGGTCTTACGGAAGATCCAGGGGGCAGATTGGCCAGGAAAGAAGGGCCATGGTCATGAGCCATTAAAGTGTTCCCCTCAGGGTGCCTTAATAACAGCCGAGGCATTAGAGGGATTCCCTCTAGAGTCATCAGTTTTGATTGTTTAAGTCTTTTTCCCGCTGTTGACATATAGAGAGACACAAAGCTAGGGAACCAGTAACTCTACTCTAGTTACTGTAGGTGCTGGTGTAAAATCACAAGTCTCCAAAGCCACTTGTAAATACAGGACCCATCTGACTAAAGAGTGTTCCTCTTGGGAAATACGCTGTATTATCAAAAGGAGGAATTTTGGGAATTGATACTACAGTTTAAACTCAGTGTACTGGTTCTTCTGAAGTTCTTATAATTACAGATTGAAGTGATGATGGTTTGTTTTATTCTAACTCATTGAAGGTCCGGTTATTCCCTTCTACCACCCCCAAAAATGTATCCTAAAAACTGAAACAAAGTGATAGTACTGTTTTGGAAAAGCCCATCCCACACCAAGATTTATTTTGACAAAAATAGTTTCAGTGATTCCTCACTGATGGCAATCAAAGTATCGGCTGTAATTTTGTAAAGATTTATGAAGTTCCAATTAGATCCATCACTGCAGTTAGAAAAGCAGTCTCATCTACATTGTTGGAAAAAAAAGCAGTCTCATCGACATTTCTAGAAAGGGGAGGTGGCTGGTAAGGTCCACTTGGAAAAGCATTCAGAAGACAAGAAGGTGAATTAGCAAAGTGGAAAGAGATGTTGAATGAAAAATATGCAAATGTTTTATGACAAACTGCTTGTAAATCGTAGGTAATGTATAATTTGAAACACAGAAGATTGATGGCCCTACATCAACCTTAGTGCCAGAGTAAAACAAAAGGAGACGTGTGCCACTGTGGTCTTTCCTGAAATACAAAGTTCCAAAAATAAATAAATAAATAAATAAACAAACAAACATAGAAATAATAAACTGAGAGGCTGAGAGTGAATAAGGGATTGATGGTCAGTAAGACTATCTGGAAGTCACCAAAGAAATAAGACCATAAACAAAAAATGGACCATGTTTAAAAAGCTTCAGGAACATGATCAGGTCATGCCATATGGTGCAAGTTGGGTTTGACTGGTTCAGTTGAAGCCAGAACCTACAAATAATGTATGGATAACAGAGATCCACTTCCATTTACACTTACTGCATAGCACAAATTTTGGCTTTCTTATTTAATGAAATAATGCAGTAACCGAGTTCATGCTGATGACAAGCTTTATCTTCAGCTTTTTGTGACCCCTCCCTTCCTCCCTCCCTCCCTCCCTCCCTTCCTTCCTTCCCTTTCTTCCTTCCTTCCTTCCCTCCTTCTTTGCTCATTTTTAATGAGAAGTCCAATTGAACCATGGCTTGTGCTTTTTTGACCTAATGTACAGGCTTTAACATGTTACTGATTGGACCATAATGTCAGGTAGCTAAGGAAAGGCAGTGAATAATTCAATTTGATTTAGTTTGTCTTTGATTTGAAACTTAAGGCCATGAAATGGTATCATCTCCAGCACCCTGAGTAGGAATAGTTCCATCACAGAAATAGATGATAATTTATTTATTTAACCACTCAGTTTTGAAGTCTTCAAGAACTTAGTTGAAATAAAGATGGTGAAGTCTCCCAATAAAATGAGCTGCGACTTTAAGATCAAGCGGAGGTAAGGCACTAAAAATTTTGAATTGGTAAAGCTGATGTTGTGTTACTAATTTTCTCTGAGAAAATGACATGGAGCAAGATTTGAGACCATCAAAAAACAAACTAAAAAAGGTACTTAATTGAATTTAAAAGAAGTTAGATGACTTCAAATTGATTTGAAGATATTTTAAAATCTATGTCTGATTTCACAAAATTAAATTAGATGTTTTACAATAAAATAAACTTGTTTTGAGTTTTAAAGTCACACAACCATACCCACACATTATTTTTGTTAATTAATGGAAAAGAACGTAAGTTCTACCTATTGACATAGTGGCAAAATAATAAAAAGGAACACACAACTCAAATATTTCTACACACACACATATGCATTCTAAGTGACATACAGGGTTACTTCTATGTAGATTGCAAAAAATATTTCAATCTTGTGTATTTTTCTTCTCTTTAAAAATAAAGAAAAGAACACAGGCAGAATAAGAACTAACCAACAGGAAATAAACATTTTTTTGACAGAAGTGGAGAATAAGTCTGGACCATGTCACTGGGAAATCCATGAGGGATAAACTTGAATATATGTAACATGCTAAGAGATATGTCTTAAAGCAGTATTTGCAAAGTAAGCACACTCTTTTCACTTACTTTACATGTGACACATTGGGCCGGTAGTGTGAGGAGAGCCACTGCTTGTCTCTTCACTGATCCTCAGTCACAGGCTATGACAGTGGTATTGAAAATTAGACAATAGGTCTGACATAGAACATTCAGATTGAGTGCAAGATAATACACATTTGCGGATATCAAGCTGAGTGCAAAGGTTCCACATTTGCAGCGACTATTGTTTTTTTGAAAAAAAGTTTTTATATGCCGGGAGCAGTAAGCTGTACTATTACAGATCTGAGACATCTGGAGAGGGCAACTCATGATACGCTGCAAGTCTTGACAACTGGAACTTAAACGGTAGCTCATGCAAACATTCCCCTATGGTGACTATGGTTACCAATACTAGACTGTGTACTTAAAAAACTTGCTCAGAGAGTGGATCTTTATTGTTCTCCCCCAGAACAAACAAACAAACAAAAAACACCCTAAACAGATACCAAACACAATGAAATTATCTTAAAGCGTACTAGAAATAAATGACAAATTTCCCATACATGAATGGCATTAACACTAGCAAGACGTTTCTAAAAAGCAACAATCAAACATAAAGAAGTAGGGTTTTTTCAAGCCATGATCTAAAATAATATACATTTTTAAAAACTGTCATTAAAGTGTGAGTGTAAAATGAAGATACTTTATGATATACCAAACGTGAAAGGTTATAGTACAGTTTGTTTGCTGAAATAATTTATTAAGGTTAAGTTTCAGGAAAGAAGAAATTTCACACAAAAGGGAAAATTCAAGAAGTAAGAGGAGTAAAGAAATTAATAAAGAAGAACATATCCCTAAGCTAGCAATAACAATGTAAACAATAACACTAACAATGAGTAATTAAGCATATAGGTAAGGTGTACCTAAAATTCTGAAAAATATGATTAGAATTTAATTACCATTTAATTGACAGAGTTTATGAGAACAAACAAAATTGTGAGCCACGTAAAAATGAATGTAGTAAAAAAAAACCCAAAAATTTTCAAGGAAAAGTACTAAATTTTATTGAAAGGCATAATAAATGAAAGCCAAAAAAACATAAAAAGTGTGCCAGGCAATTGTTAAAAAAATCTTCACATGATAAGACGTCTCTTTTTATATTAATGTATAAATTCAGGCAATAATAATAAAAATTACAGCAAGATGCTTCATGCACATTGACAACCTGATTCTAAATATGGAATTGAAAAGGGTGGGACTCATCTAGGCAAATTTATAGTAAGTGCAGGAGAACAATGGTATGGAAGAGGAAGATGGAAAAGAGGACTCTTTCTTTCTTTCTTTCTTTCTTTATGTTATTATTTATTTATTTATTTAATTTTTGGAGAAGGAGTTTTGCTCTTGTTGCCCAGGCTGGAGTGTACTGATACAATCTCGGCTCACTGCAACCTCCGCCTTCCAGTTTCAAGTGACTCTCCTGCCTCAGCCTCCTGAGTAGCTGGTAATGCCTGCCACCATGCCTGGCTAGTTTTTGCATTTTTAGTTGAAATGGGTTTCACCATGTTGGCCAGGCTGTTCTCAAACTCCTGACCTTACGACCCACCCCCGCCTCAGTCTCCCAAATTGGTGGGTTTACAGGCATGAGCCATTGCGTCCAGCCGAGGACTCTGTTTAATAGTGAACACTTTTATACAGCTATTTCTAAATATTATAGTATGGAAAAATCTATTGCAAATAGAAGTAACCTAGAAAAATAGACTATTATGACAGAAATTACAGTCTAAACAATGCTGAAGTAATACACTACTCAATAATAGCCTAAGAAAAAAACTGAAAGCAAATTGGCTAAACACATTTGTTAATGACATATAAAAATAAATCTTTATGTCATGGTATACACAAGACCAAATGGATGATGATTTTAAAAATACTTGTGAAAACCAAAGCTGCCAAATTGCTAGAAGAAAATATTAGAGAATAATTTATAGTATCAGAAAAATACTGTTAATAACACCTAAAAGGCTTTAATAAAAAATAAAAATCTTAGCCAGGTGTGGTGGATCACACCTGTAATCCCAGGACTTTGGGAGGCCGAGGTGGGCAGATCATGAGGTCAAGAGAACAAGACCATCCTGGCCAACATGGTGAAACCCGTCTCTACTAAAAATACAAAAGTTAGCCGGACGTGATGTTGGGTGCCTGTACTCCCAGCTACTCAAGAGGCTGAGGCAGCAGAATCAGTTGAAGATGGGAGGTGGAGGTTGCAGTGAACAGAGATGGTGCAACTGCACCACAGCCAGGTGACAGAGCAAGTCTCCATCTCAAATAAATATAAATAAAGCAATAATAATAGAAGTAAAAATAAAAATTTTAAAAGTACACATACTAAAATAAAACTCTTTTTGACATAAGACATCATGAAAAAATAAGCTAATCATATGACTAACTGAAGAGAGCTGTAGCACAAAGCATTAGTACAAAATAAAATAACACATGTAAATCGGTCAGATAAAGGGCAAAATATAGAACAAGAGTGAAGCGTATGAGCAGGCACTTCACAGAGGAAAAAAAGCTGAATGTTTAACAAATACATGAAAAGAAAATTAAGACCACAATAAAAGGCCATTTTTTTAACCCATGATACTGACTAAAATTGGAAAGTCAAACATCATCAAATGTTGACAAGAGTACTGGGAAGCAGGAACCTTAGTATTTAATACCCTGTTGCTGTGAATTGACATGGTAACTTCAGAGAGTTCTGTAGCCATGCTTGGTAAATTTGGAGACAAACATACCAAATTACCAGGAACTTTTATTTCTTGATGTACACTACAAAAAAGCATTTTCATATGTTTATAAAAAGAAAACAGGACCAAATGTTTTGGAGTTAAGAAAACATCGTGGAAAACTTTTAACTCTCAATGGAGAGTATGTGTAAAAGATTGCTTTTCTTTCACATAATGGAATGCAATACAGTGGTTAAAATGAATGAAAAAGAACTGTCAGTATAAACATTCACAATTTCAAAACTAAAATAACAAGTTTGAAAACTAAATTGCAAAGGGATATATTTGGTATAAAATATTATATACTCTTTAAATGCCTCCAAAGCAATAGTGTGTGTGTGTGTGTATATATATCATATATATATGATATTTTCTCTATAAAACATATGTGTGGGAGAATTATACACAAAATTCAGGATAATGATTACTTATGGAGAGAAAGGAGGAAGAAAAGATGGAGGTGTTGTACAGCCTTCAATATCCTCATAATATTTATTTACTTTTTCAACTCCTAAGAGAAATTAACTGATATAGAAAAATGTTAACATTTAATTACTGAAAAATATTTAATAAAGGCATACCTTGCTTAGTATGCAGCAGTCACTGTTATACATGCTTTACAAATATTACTTGATTTAATTTTAATGGTAAAACCTATGAGGTAGTATTATTATAATGCTCACTTCCTAGATTACAAGACTAAGGCAAAGAAAGTTTCAATGGTTTGCACAAATTCGCATAGAGCTAGATTTGAAGCCAGGTATGTCTATTGTCTATTCATATGATGCCCTTTCTTGCATGGCTCATTTCTTCAACATCTGTAGTACCTGTAAATGGATATTTACAATATGTTTTTTCATACTTTGGGATTTTCTGAAAAGCATCATAATTAAAATCAAATACTTAAAATTAAAATGAGGGAAATTCTGCTTGCCACTATTAGGTGACAAAAGGACCATATATATGTAGAAAGCCAGTTGTTAGAAGTAAGTCCCAACATAACCATAATTATTGATAGAGCAGGAGCCCTGGCATCTCAGACAAACACCATCCCTTTAAATTCCATCTCCTTTTCTGGCCACATGTATTTCAACCAAATCACTTATCTCCTAACTACAAGCAGCCAAAAAGAGCAGACATTACAACACAAATAAGACATCTCAGCACACAGCGAGGTGAAGGAAAAGTCCCTTGAGTAACTGCCAAATTTCCCCTCATACAATGGGCCCCAGTAAAACACTGGGCCTTGTTAGGCACATTCCTTTCCCTTCAGGTGCACTAAGATAGGGAAGCTAAAAGCAGACTGGGGGAACAAGCATGCAGCTGCAGAAAGATGTATGGGAAGACACACAACTCTCCCTCCCAGACAAGCACAACAAGGAGACACAGAAGCAGCCCAAGCCTCTGATAAACTCTCCCACCCTGAATCCTTAAGAACTGTCAGTCTCTGAGAAAGTGTGCCTCTGACCTAACTGAGCCAGAAGGTGCCCTCTCAGGTTTGTTTTCTCTAAAATAAATCTGTCCTTACTGGTGAGCCACTTTTTGTGTTTCTTTCCTCTCTCTTTACATCTTACAATCATAATAAATGTAAATGATCTAAACTCACCCATTAAATATCAGCTAAACAATACTTACAAGAGAGAAGCCTAATGCATCAAGCACATAGGGACTGAAAATAAAAGGATAGAAATAAATAAACTAGTAAACACTAACCAATAGAAAGATGATACATTTATATTAATTCTATAAAAACTAAGCTTTAATTCAAGAAAATACATATTTTTAAAGATAGAGAAGGGCCACTTCCTCATGGAAGTCTTCCTTCAACAAGAAGTTAGTTACCTAAAATATGTGTGCACCTAACAAAATAAGTACACGTATACACTCAAAAAGGATAAAATTTCAGGGATATATATTTTTTAATCTACCCATACGGTTACTTTATGTGTCAGTTTGACTGGGCCACTGTGTGCCCAGATGTGTGGTCAGGCATTATTCTGTTGTGTCTGTGAGGGTGTTTCTGGATGAGATAAATGTTTTAGTTAATGAGTAAAGAAAGATATAAGAAATGGGTAGAACTGAAAGGATGAAATAAAGGGGAATTCCTCCTTCCTGACTGTATTTGAGCTAGGACTTTGAATTTTTCTGCCTTTAGATTCAAACTAAAACCTTGGCTCTTCCCAGATCTAAAGGTTGTCAGCCTTCAAACTGGTAACACAACATTCATTGACCATCCTGGTTCTCTGGCCTTTGGACTCAGACTACAACTATACTATCAAACCTCCTAGGTCTCCAAATTGCCAACTGTATTTTTTAGAACTTGTCAGCCTTCATAACTGCAGGAACCAACTTTTTATAATCAATTTCCTTCTCCATATATTTGTGTGTGTCTATATACATATATTATATGTAGATACGTATATAGACACACACACATATGCACATATATACACCGTGTATATATGTGCGTGCGTGTGTGTATGTGTGTGTGTGTGTATATATATATTTGTGGGCATCTGTGTATACACACACACACATATATATGCATCATATTTATTTCTGCTACTGCAGAGAATCCAGAATAATACAACCCCCAAAATGGGTGATTTCAATAAAATTGGATTTCAGTAATATTGGAGATAGGTCACATTTACAAAAGAACCTTAAAAACCAGTTTTGAAAAATTAAACATTCTAATAGATACATATCAACTTCCAAGTACTATAATTAGAGAAAAACAATATTCTCAAACACAAATGAAATTTCACTATTACCATTTTACATTTGGTCACATGATAGTGTGTAAGCAAGTCTTAACAAATGTCAAATAATTAGTGTCATAAACACCGCAAGTTCTTTGACCTCATGCAATTAGGTTGAAGTCAGTTACAAATGATTTGTTCAGTCACTGCTTATTAGAAAAATGAAAAAAAAAAAAAACACAAGAAAGCAGTTCTCATGAATCTTTTGGATCCATACATCAAACAAAAATAAAAATAAAAATATTCAAATGTACTTACATATGTATAGAAAGATGTAAAATCTTACTGTCTTACTGTGTTATTTTTTGTTATAGCAAAAGCCTTGAAATGACATAATTGTTCATCATGAAATAAGGAATGTCTTTAGTACAGTATTTTGCCTCCAGAAAATGGTATGCGATAGCTGTTCATGTTATTAAAAAGAACAAAGTTGCTCTTTGTTGATAAAGTAGTATTAGGGTGAATAAGGTAAGTACAGAACAGCACATAGAATATACACTCATTTTAACTTGAAAATTGTATGTTTTAATACATATTTCCAAGAAATTGAACAAACTTCTATTAGGGACAACTTCAGAATGGAGAATTATACATCTGGGCTCAGGTACTCTGTGGTACTGTCTAATTTCTTTTTCTTTCACATCCTTTATGCATTTACAACTTAAAAATACTACTAAAATGTTGAATGAATCAAAGAACCCTAGCCTAAAAATATGTCTTCTGAAATGTTGCCAAATGGCTTTCAGATCCTTCCACGAGTGACTTTTTTCCTTTGGTTTTAGCACTGGCATGTGCATTGGAATGCTCTTCAACATAATCCATCCTCATGAAAGTATACCATATGATGTCATCAGTAAATTAATGTAAAAAGGAGAATTGGATTTTCCAACCATAATTCTCTGGACTAAAGACACTGGGTGCCAGGGAAAGGAAAGGAGACACATGGAAAGAAAAAGGTAAGCTAAAAGCACTTGTACTTTCTAGGTCTGACAACAAAATTTCAGGTTGAGACTTCACCCAATGATCTTAAAACTCTTGAAAGATTTCCTGCAGTCCTTACTTTTTCAGACAAGAGGGTCAAGCTCAGCAATATTCTTTGTTGTAACTCCTGGTCTAAAGGGAAAAATGATTGAGATTCTGGGTAAAGTGAATAGAGAACTCTGATGAAAGCAATGGTTAACATAGGCCTGAAGCTTAGAAGCATCAAATTTACATAAACATAATTTTTTTTAAAAACCAGCATAATTTTAATTTTATTGTAGTCATCATTTGCAGACACTGTTTATTTTGGAGAAGCGATTACAGAAATCTGACAAATCAAGGCCTGATGAGAATACTTAAATTAACCACATCCCAGAAGCCCAAATCTGAAAAGCAAAGGTGTTTCTGATATAACAGCCCAACTTCTGCATTTCTTCTCTATTGGGCACTGTATTATTGCACATATGAAAAACAAAATGGAGTGTTAAATAAAAAGTAATGGGATTAAGAAGAGTCATTGCTTAGTGAGTTAAAACAACACACATATACATGGAGAAGAAGAGGAAGACAGTGATAGAAAACATACTATTGATTTAATTCAGAATAATTTTCATTTTTGTCTATTACCATTAAATAGTACCATTACAGTAATATAATTTTGTATATTGACTTCCAAACTGTGAGTGGTTTTTATTTTGTATATTTGGAAACCTGAGCAAAGTTCTTTATAAAGACATTTCGTTTTTTCCCAAATTTGCTAGCTAATAGCTAGCTAAATGCTGGTTGCCTGAATATCTCTCACTAAGTATTTTGTCTTTTCCCATTGATTTTAATATGAACTTGGTCTGTATTTTCTTGGCATCTTTACTACTAAATCTACAGGTGTTGAAGTTGTTCAGATCTCAGTCATGGATCTTCTTAGGTTTTCTCAAGGCTAAAACACCCTTTCTATACTGACCATCAAAAAATTCCCAACTTCAGGCCAGATCTTTGTTCGACCTTCAGAGTTGGCATATCCAACTGCATGCCTTACATCTCCACATACCAAAACCAGACCTTCATTTCATCCTCCAAACATGTTTCCTCCTACAGGATTCCACTATTTCAGAAATTCACCGTGCTAAGTATCCTATATTTCAAGATAGAAATGCAGAGGATGATCCCTGAGGCAGCCTTTTCTCAATGACTCTTCATCATTCACATCCAGCACTTCACAGTTTGTGTGTCCTCTCCCAAAATTATACACTTAGTAAATAAAGTTCCAAAAATATAGACTTAGTAAATAAAGACTCCCCTAAACAACCTTCAATTGTCCACTTTTTTTTTTCCAATTCACGTCAGTTGCTTTACAGAACAGCTGGAGTTCTGCAAAGTCAAATGTTAGAGTAAGTACCAGTTTCTGCCAGTATTACTATTTTCTTTATCACGAGATAAATGTTACTTAAAAACGTGCATATGAAGCTATACTAAGTAACAAAGTTAAATGATGTCTCCGTTTTACAGAACAGTACAAGGCAAATAGAATCAATTGTTATTATAGAATCTTTATAAATACACATACACGTAGTAGATATTTTAGACCCCACTTCATACATCTGCAATTTGGGTCTCAAAATAGTTAGCTTATCTTAAAGTCTAATATCAGATTACAGAACTGCGTCTCACCACAATATCATGCTATCTCCCTTTAAGAACCAGCTGGGGAATCATTAAGAACAAAAAAAATGTCCTTTTCTTGAACATCTCCAAGGTGAGCCAAAAATCTAAATTTCCTGTGGAGATGTTGTCATGTGCAACTTCACCAAAACCTTTACAAATTTAACTACAGTTATGCTTCAGTGGCCTAGCTGTTTATCCAATACCTGCACACCTGCTTTAAAACAGAAAAATTTGGAAGTTAATACAAATATTAACTCTTATCATTACAGATGCTGACATCTGAAGACGCTTTCCAATATTCCATGAATATGTGAAATTCAAATGTCAGTACAGTCTCCAAAATGTCAATGTAATCTTAGTAGCAGTGGATCATTTACAGAAGGTAATTTTGCCAGAGTGGACAATTTTTTTTTTTTAAATATTGCTATTTTAGACTTATTGATAGCATTAACTTATACACAGTGTATAGCTAGAAACATAATCCTAAAGAAAATGTTCAGAAATAGGTTTCTTACTTTTTGCTAAATTGCAGACTAGCAGGTTAATTACTCCTGTGAAGTGCTAGATAATTGCAGTAGCATTTACCAAGAATGAGAAAGAAGACAGGGGCATATGACTTGAGAAGGTGGGAGTGAGGAAAAGATAAGGTATTTATTCCTGACTCCTGACTTGATGTTATTTGTTTGATTCTTTTGTTTTTGTTGTTGTTGTTTTACTTTATCTTATGTGTCAGACCAGAGCTTCACAAACAGCCCCAAATAATTACATGGGTCATAAAAAACATATCCAGACAATTCTCATTATTTTCCATCAAAATCCTGGTTCAATCATTTGAAATGAGACCTGGAGAACCAGCAATTCTAACAAGTATGCTAAGCCATTGTTACCAAAATGACAATTGTGAAATATTTAGAAAACCAGGCAGGAGCCAGGTAATCAATATTTAATGATTGGTTCTTGCTGTAAGGGTAAAGGATTTTATTGAAATGACTATTTAAATGCAAGTTTTATGAAAAAGAATTGAGCACTTTAGTGCTTTCTCATTAATATGTTTAAAATATGTTTTGCTAAAGTGGAAAAATTATCTTTTCATTAGAAGTTAGCATTAGGGCCACAAATGACTTCTGAGTTAGCTTTTTGAAAATCTTCAGATCGTAAATTATAAAAATTATCTTGGGGGTTTATAAAATTCCAGAAAATCACTAAGAAAAATATACATAAAAATACCAGTTTCCAAATCAATCAAAATAACACTTACAAATAGACAAGAAAATATATAGACAATCTAGACCAGTAGAGGAAAACAGGACAGGTAAATGGATCCATTTTAGAAGAGATGAAAACTAAACGACCAACGGAAAATGGCTAGATGTTTGAGCTCATTAGTAATCCGGGGATATAAATCAAAACCACATTACATTCCAACTTTTGTTCATTAGTTTGGCAACTATTAAAATAAAAGTACCAAGTGTAGTCAAGGGTATAAGGAATGGAAATTTGGTTCCATCAATCACAGGACTATCTAATGATATTTAGTAAAATTAGGGTGACTAAAACTTTGGTTGCTCCAATGGAAACTTTTTTTAGAACAAAGGGTACTAACATATATAAAATTATTTAATATTTATTATATTATTTCCTTACAGGTTTTTTTATTGTATTGATGGATCTATGAAATAGTTATCTTCCAACTATCTTTGAAAATAAAATGCTTCAAAAATTTAAAAACCACAATTACATATCTTGAGGCAAAACAGAAAAATAACTTCTTTATATTTATTATTTAAATATTTAAAATAGTAGGCAGAATAATTATTCTAGAACATATTTATATGAAGTAATCTGTTTCTTAACAATAATTATCTGTAGTTCTTTTCTGGAAAATGCATTTATTTTAATATTATACTGATTTTTAAATAAAGTTACTTGAGCTTTTCCGAAGTTGCTTCTTCTTGTCACCAGTAAAAGTTATCAACAATGTTTAGCTTTTTAAGTGAACTTTAAAAAGCATTTATCATGTTGTTCAATTTTTTTTCTGGCACAATAATATTTCCACAGCTTTATGTTGGTCCCAATGATTGACTAAAAATTCAAACCACATTTTAATCCAATTTTCTGTTTGAAACATCTAAATGGCATTATCCAACTCTTTTGGAATTTCCTCTGTTAATGGAGCTTATGGTGCTTACATACTAACAATTACTGATGAATATTTCTTAAGTGCAGAAAAATTAGAATTAAAAATGTACACAACTGATTTTAAAAAATAGTAATCTGATGTAAATAAAAAGCCAGGCATCTCAGAATTATATGCTTAATTTTTCCGAATTCACACACTAAACCTGTGAAAATGTCATCTTCAGGCATAGTTTTCTTAATGTAACTAAGTATTACCTTCTTAAATAGCAGCTGGTTTTTCCCCTCAACCCTCCATATTCTGGATTTCAGGATATCACTTTTAGCCTTATGGTCCCAACATGGACTACAAGGCTTTATGATTACACCGTGTGTTTATTGGCACCTTTCAGCCCATAATTTGATTGAAAGGGAAATTGAGCAGTTTTTGATTAAATATCTACTTGGATTTTTATGTCATTGCTGCTGAAACAGATTTTTTAAAAATAGTCATTAGCAAACAACCTATAAATAAATAGTTGTAGGTATACGAGAGATGACAAAACCCCTGTGGCCAGACAAATTAACTACGCTTTGTGGGCTAAGCTTCTATTTCTAACACATAATTTACATATATCTAGCCTACTATTTCCTTCATTTTCCCCAAACCCACCATATGATGATCTGGCAGTGTCACGTGAGTGAGCCACATAGAAAAAAAAATATGTTAAATACTTCTTCCATCACCAGGCAAGACTGGAAGAAGCTAGCCATTACTAGCCAATACTGACTCAGCGTATATTGATTTATTGTCAAGCACTCTGCTACATGCTGTCCTTGAAAATGAAGCATTAACTATGTTTTGTATAAACTGTGTTAGGAAAATAAAGTTGATTTTCAGACTTATCCCCCTATTCAAGTCATCATTCTGTTAATATTTTATTTTCCTCACATACTGATAGAGCCCTGACAATAGCTATCTATAATTATTAAACAAAATGAACATTTAACAAACACATGCTGGTTCTAATCAATGTAACTTATAATAATACTTCATTAAAAACGAAAAACCTAAGACAAATGCAAAGCTGATTAGCATGGATGAACAACAGTAATAAAGTGGTAGCCCTGGGAGCTAAGGAGAATATTTTATCCCCTCAAAGTTAAAACTGTATGCACACTGCAGTCCAGCCATTCTTCTAGTATTTTCATTATAAACTCTCCCACATGTGTACCCAGAGGCATAGGGAAGGCTTTTCACTGTAGCATTTCAATAAACACATAATGGAACATAATGAAATTCAGTAGACTGAGAACTATGCCATCAATAATGGCAGCTCTCAACAAAAATGTTAACAAAAAAATAAGTGAAATAATACACAGCTTATAACATTTACATAAACATTAAAAATTCACAAAGCACCAGTCTCCTGACTGTCTTTAAAAGTATAAAAGATGGGATAGCTACCTTTATGCAAATTAACTAGACTTCAGTTGCACTAATTAAGAGAACAACAGCTGAGTCAATCACATGATAATAGGCAAGTTATAATTGATGTCAAAATTCTACCTGATTATATATTAACTTCAAAATCATATCACAAGTTTTCTTCTATTTTGAGAAACATCACTTTACTAATAAATAGAACAAAGATTGATTTTGCAGATTTGCCTGATTTCAATAGAGCATATTTCATCTTCAAATATGATAAGCACTTTCCAATCCATAAAACACTGTTAGAAAAAACTCTCAATCAGGCTAGACACACATTTCGAAGAGCCTGTGAGTTTGCAAATCATGTATGCCTCACTCTCATGTTACCCTGATAAAGCATAGCGCTTACACAGTGTTTCTTAGCTTGAAAGAGTCTAGGAACTTTAACTAATTAATCCTTAGACTAACCAGTGAGATAGTGATAAGAAGTCCCATGAAGAGATCATTTAACTATATAATCCACACTTCCTTAAATGTAATTCAGCTTATGTGTCATGTTGTGTTTTCCTAGCTTTCTATTTCGATCTTCAGAGAAATAATATTTATGTGTGACTATATCATGCATAGGCATCTATTATGAATACAATTATGTAGACTGCACTCTGTCTGCTACTAAAAGCTAGCAGATGTGTGCACAGCCAATACATAAAAAAGTCTGGTACATTCTGCGGTATTTTCTTTTCTTATTTATTTCATATCTTATTTTCAGGTATTTCAGAGCAGACTTGTTAGATTTGAGCAGGCTAAAACTTTTTAAAGGAGGTATTACAATTCTCTTTTTAATTTTTATAATTAGTTTTTTGGAAAGCGTATTAAAATTAAACTTCTATAATTATGCTGAATGTAAAAGAATATTATATGTGAATGCTTCACCCAAATGAAATAATATTTAATATTCAATTTAGAATTCTCTCTAGCAGAATTTCCTTCTCTGCAGGTAGCTGGCTACAGGAGTCTAGCAAAACCAATCTAGTTTTGTGGTAAAGGCAAATACTGGGTTACTCAGTAAAGAACTCTTTCAGTCTGCAAAGCACAGTACATCTTTTCTCTGAGCAGAATAAATTCTTATCCAGTTTTACTGTTCAATTAAATATTCAATTGAAGTTAATCGTTTTCTTTTTTATTACAAAGAAAATCTGGTTAATTTCTAATTATTTGTACTAAATATATTCTCTGTAACTACCTAAAATTACATTGACATACACACACACACACAAAAGACTCAGTACAACTGGAAGACCAATGTGTACATGTGATCTGCTAAAAAAAAATAAATAAATAAAAATAAAAAACTTCTACTCTATTATTTTCATTATAGGATATAGTTGAAATTCGATCAATGGCCTATTTGAAATGAGTGTCTAAGACATCACTGGAGAAAGTATGTACAATGCAAAAAACATTTCTCTATGCATATACTTTATTTTTAAATACACTTATACTGTAGAGTTAAAATGGTTAACTTTTTTGTCAAAGACTGGTACTGGCTAAAATTTTGTTTCTTAATATATGTATCCCATTTGTGTTTTGTATCTTATAATCCTTTTATGCTATATCTAAGATTTAAAATGTTTTAAACATTGGATGTTTGTCTTTAGTGGAAGTGTGGGGGACCCATGCGGTTGCTGTTTAGGGGATCTCATCTAAAGAAAGAAGTAGTAACACGCAGCTGAGCAGGCAGTGGGCAGTCGTCCAGTGCTAGGTTTTTAGCTGAGACATGAATAAGTTTCTCAGGAATTCTCAGAAGTATTTGACGGAAATGAAACTGGTTTACCAACACTCTTTAAAAGAGTCAGCTAAAGAATATCCTATAGTGTCCTGAGGAGAAAAATGAGCAAGGCACATAATTTGAGACAGGAAAAATACTAGGTGATTGCAGGAGAAAAGCCAATCTCAAGCAGCAGTTTCACATGACAAGCAAAAATACACCCTTAAAGTAGCTGCATAAACTGGAAGCTGATAAGACTCCCACAAACGAGAGTGTGGGCAAAGCTGGATAGCAACAACTGGACCCAATATGGTGTTGGATTTGAGCTAGGTTTCGCCTTGGAGAAAATACCAAAAAAAAAAAAAAAAAAAAAAAAAAAAAATTACTGCTGCTACTGTGCAGCCCTGCTACTACAGTGCAGCAGAGCCACTGATCAAAGGCAGCAACTGCTTAAGTATGGCTGGTTCACATGTGAAAACTAGAAATCCCTGTTTGTTTAATTCATGTTTACTTTTTCTGTTATATAAAGTAAAAATTATTCCTTGCTGACACAGTGTTTCATTTTTCTTCCTTATTCCATACCATTTACTTTCTTCTCACATTAGTTATAGTTTGTAACTTGTTTTGTCAAATATATGCAATGAGATAACACTGCAGTATTGTAGAAAGCACACTGCATTGGAAACAGACTCATATTGAAACAGGAAAATGCTGGAGGGCACACACCTGGAGAACTCAAGGCTCAGGGAAGAGCCTGCAGTGAGAAATCACAGGCCATCCCTGGTCTGGGGGAGAAAGGCCCATCAGGGAACAGTAACACTCATACTTCAGAATTGGGGAACCTGAAGTGACCTAAGAGGTGGGCTTTAATGCTCAGCCACATTCCCTCGCTAGACACACACGGAAGGTCCCCTGCCATTTAACTGGTCATCTACAGTGGGACTTATTTTTACTTTTTACCAAGGCTCAATGGATAGCTGCCTCATTGTCTGCAGAAGAACACAGAGCTCTGTGGGGCTGTGGGAAAAGAGAGCTGACCTGCCCCCTTCCAAGTAAAAACCACCCTCCTTAGATGTCAGTGCCTTGAAGGGATGGGTTTGGTGTATTAATAAGAAGGAGTGCATTGGACTGGATACTAAGAAATGTATTGCATTATTTTTCTTGTCCTCTATAACATGAAAGGTCAATTAGAGATATAGAAACAATGGAATATTTCACAGCATGGTCTGACATTTCACTGCACTTTTATCTTTTTAACCATGTACCAAGTTCATTAAATATGCAAAGGTAGGACTGTTATAGGACCAAAGTGGTGGAGTCAGAGGTCACAATCCACAGCAAACTGACAGTCCCTTGTGGATGGGAACCTGAGTGCTGAATTAGAGTGAGAATCAGCTTTCAGGCTACCAACAGGGGACAAGGAGAATGAAGCTATCAGCAGTTAACAATATTGGATTAATTGAAATGATGTTGACAGAGATTTTGTTAGCTTTACATCAAATTGAGTATAGTACTTCAAATTGAGTATTTGATAAGGGTAAACTCTTGTCAAATTTCCCATATGTAAAATTGAGGATTAATTCAAAGATTACACAACCCATACATATGAGTATCTCATTTAAATGTATATACACAAGGGCAAACTTGCAGTGTGTAAATATTTGTCTACATCTAAATGTATCCAAATCCATTGATCAACAGTTAGAAATTTAGAAATTATTCTCCCATTTTACCATTCCCTTTCCTAGAATTTTGTCAGAAATATAATTTTTCCATCTGTTTGAATCCTACTTTCTGGAAGCATGTAATGTATGGATATAGTAAAGCCATGAGAAATCCCAGAGTTTGTATCAGAGAAAACATTAACACTGGTTTTATAAAAGATCCATTTTGAGGAGAAAGTTATACTTCACATGACTACAAATACAGAAGTATTCATCGAAAGCTAATATCACTCAATACAATTTGTTTTTAATGTTTTATTTAAAATATGTAATCTCAAACGATTACTCGAGTAGAATAATGTCGTTGGTAATAAACAATGATTAAGAATTTCCTTTAATTTGTTGATTATTTAAAATGTAAGTAAAATACTAAAAAGTAGTAGTACTAAAAAGCAGCCATGTGGTTTCTCTATGGGGTTTTTTTTTTTTAATTAATAGTATCAATGGAATTCTTTTACACAGAGAAATCTCCTTATATCATTTTATTATTGTACTTTTACTTTATTACTTGCTTGCATGTCACAACTGATAGAAATAAAAATATTTTTATTTATACATATATAAAGCATGGATTTTTGTTTATGTTTTCTAGTGAGAGAAAGTCACCAATAATTTTGTCTATATAGGAAAATTTTGACAAGCCCAAAATGCTTAACTTTCTTTTCTTTTGAAGGTTCTTATTTCAGTCTAGGTATGAGATGGAATTGACTGTGATCACTTTTTTATTTCACTATGACTACGGAGTTTCTGATACAGTGTTACAAATGTATAGACTTAAAAACTTGCTTTCTTCTTCTTCTTCCTTTGGACCTGTATCATGTGATTTCTGCAGTAATGTGCACTGTTATCTGAAATGAGGTTGCTGAAAGATACAAGCATAAATGGAATTTTTTACTTCCGTGAACCTTTAGGAACAGACAAGTGAAGCTGTAAGATAATTATGATATGAACTTAAATCCACAGTTTCTCACAGAAGCACATAAGGGTGAAAATGCATTTAAAAATACATGCCGCATCCAAAACATGAGGTGGGAAAATGAAAAGTTTATTTTGACATAAAGAACAGTTTAAAAGCTATGATTATTTCTGGTGAGAGCAACTAGCACTAAAAATCCTATTTTCTGTGTTTTAATACATGAAACTATTAATGTATCTTCATGCTCTAAAAACAGTTAGCTCTAACTTAAGCAACAACTTTAGAGCCATTTCAAACACTGGGTGCATCATCTTAGAATTTCTCCAAGAATCTTTTGGGAGAAATATAATGTAATCTTGCTCTATAAACAATTGAATTAATCAATGAAATTATTATGACTGTAGTCTTGCAATTTCATTGTCCTTCTCTTTTCGGTTTTTACATATTCTCATTAAAATTCAAAAGCCCCTAGGAAGCATATGATAAATAACAACGACTGAAACAGCTGAAAAATAAAAACTGAGCAGCAGACACATTTCAAGGTTTCCTTTATGAGAATGCTACATTGACCATGTGACACACACATGGTATCAATCCCTGTGAGAAAATAATATTTGGGTAGCACTTGACAGTTCATCCAGTAACAGCAAATATTCTCATTTGACCTTCAAAAGGAATTTTAAACTTGTGTTTCATAAGTGACGAAAATGTGATTTAGTAACAGAAATCAGAGCTGTTACATCTCTTTAAGAACATGTCAACCAGTAAAGCAGAGGCATGAGTTTTCTTCTGGAGTGAAGGAGGCAATGTTTATTAAAATCATGAGTCTTTTTTTTAACGTTTCATCTTTTATTAATGTTTTGCTTATCAAAATCGTTGCCCTTATTTGCAGTTATATTGCCTGTATTTGCCTATTACAGCAGTTATCACACTTACTATTCCTCATTTATCTCTGTACCTGTTCCTACTGCACGCTCAAAATAGCAAGGAAACAGTGTTTTTCTGAGCTTCTTGCAGACTGCCAGGCTTATTGTGGCATTTAGAAACTATCTGCTGAATGTTTGTGACATTTTCATTTAAGTTACATTCTAGGCCACTTGATTCTCATTTTCTATTTAGTATTTGGGTTTGGAGAGCTATTTTTAATTTTAAGGTTTTTTTTTTCTTTTTTTTTTGTTTTGTTTTGTTTTATTATCCTGTAAGTTCTAGGGTACATGTACACAACGTGCAGGTTTGTAACATAGGGATACATGTTCCATGTTTGTTAGCTGCCCCCATCAACTCGTCATTTACATTAGGTATTTCTCCAAATGCTATCCCTCCCTCAACCCCCCACCCCCGCGACCGGCCTCGGTGGGTGATGTTCCCTGCCCTGTGTCCATGTGTTCTCATTGTTCAACTCTCACTTATCAGTGAGAACATGCGGTGTTTGGTTTTCTGTCCTTGTGATAGTTTGCTTAGTATGATGGTTTCCAGCTTCATCCATGACCTTGCAAATACAATGAGATACCATCTCATGCCAGTTAGAATGGCGATCATTAAAAAGTAAGGGAACAACAGATGTTGGAGAGGATGTGGAGAAATGGGAACGCTTTTAAGTTTTTTGTTGTTGTTGTTTTTTTAAGTATATTTTAAGGATATACTTACACAGACGTGGAGCGCACAGTGTACCCCGTTCAAATTGGAGGCTCTGCTGGAGAGGGCAGCCAGGGCACAGAGCGTGGAGGCGCCCTAGGGGGAGGAGAAGGTGCTGCTGTGGACGATATCGTGGCAGTGGTCCAGGTGGTGGTCGAGGAGAAGTCCGATATGGAGAGGCAGGAGGAGGATCAGCGGGCACGGCCATGCCCTGGCCCCAGCACTCCCCAGCCAGTAACAGACTCGTTGGAGCTCCGTGAATGCCCCAGGCCGCATGGCCTGCCAGCGGCTGAGGTAGAAGCTTTGGCAGAGGTTCCTGCCCGGCCTCCGGAGCGAGCAATGAGGACAGGTTGTGCGGCTCCGATCCCAGGCAGCATCTAGGGGTGAATGTTTACAGCTCCCGAATCCCCAGCGGCCATGTGTTATATACGATGTTAATTTAGTTTATCCATCTGTAGGCGTCTTGTGTTAGCTCAAGAAGACACTCTGCCTTACCGCAAAAACAGAAGGCTTTCTGGATCCCGGGGTTTCCTACTTTGGTGTACCTGAAGAATTGGCTCACACGTGGGCTTGGAGAATAAGTGCAAGGTTTCATTGAGTGGAAGTTGTCAGCAGATGGATGGTGAGCCAGAAGGGAGATGGAATGGGAACGTGTGCACACCCGTGCCTGTGTGCCTTTGTGTACCTTGGTCTGGGGGGGCCCACACTCCGGCCCACAGATGTGCCTCAGACTCAGCTCTTGCGCTGGGAAGCAGGGCACCACCAGGTTTGGCAATCCAAATTCAGGACCCCTGAAGCCTACACGCTAGGGAGACGCGAAGAGTCCTCATGGTTCTCACAAATGGCAGAGGGAGGAGGAAAAGGGTGGCTGGCTCAAGCTACCTAGAGGAGATGCCATGGATCTGAAATGATATTTGGAGGGAAACAAAACCTAGCTGGTGCACGTGGGTCCCTTCCACGCCTTGAGGCCTGTTAACACCTGGGGCTCAGTTAGGCTCAACTAAGGCCCTCTTACCCTCCACGCAGAGGTGCACAGGAGGGCGAACCCAGGTCTACGTCCTTCTAGAGTGGCCAGTCCTATCATGTTCTGTTTCAATAACTCCAGGGTCCCTTGACATGCTTTCTCCCTCTGCCACCCTCACTCATGCTTCCCCAGCCCTGAGACATTTCCTATGACATGAAAAAACAGACATAAAATTTGTAAAGTACCTTAATACTATAGATGCAGATAAAGTAATTTGTTATGAAAAGTGCTCTTCCTCCTTGTATCAGTCGTTTTCATGATGGGGGAAAGAATGCAACATACTTTGGTAAATTAAAAAAGTATAAAAGTAAAAATAGATCCCACTGTAGATGATCAATTAAATGGCAAGGAACCTTCTGTGTGTGTCCAGCGAAGCAATGTGGCTGAGCATTAAGGCTCACCTGAGTATTGGTGTAGACACACAGTTTCCCTCATACCAGTGTGAGTGTGGGCATGTTCCCACCTGCGTGTCTGAGCTGGTGCACGAGTGTGCACACCTGTGCCTGTGTACCTTTGTGTACCTTGGTTTGTTGGGGGACACACTCCCGCCCACAGGTGTGCCTCAAACTCAGCTCTTGAGCTGGGAAACAGGGAGCCACCAGGTTTCGCAATCCAACTTCAGGACCTGAGAAGCCTGCGCGCTAGGGAGACGCAGAGTCCTCATGGTTCTCCAAACGGCAGAGGGAGGAGGAAAAGGGTGGCTGGCGTAAGCTACATAGAGGAGATGTCATGGACCTGAAATGACATCCGGAGGGAAATGAAACCTAGCAGCTGTTTCTATCTTCCTGTGTGTTCAGTCGGGGCATTCAGGGAAGAAGCAATGGAAACTGCGGGGCTTTGGGATTCGTTGTCTGGGAATCCCTGTGCACCAGAGAGTGTCCAGCCCATGAGACAGGAGGACAGCATGTGGGTCCGGCAGGGCCTGAGTCTCCAGGGAGGCTGGCATTCTCCCCAAGAGGGCATGGGTCGGTAGGTGGAGGAGGAACCCGGGCTGCGGGGTCAGGTAGATGAGACACTTATCACTTAGTCAGGTGGGAGCTCAGAAACAGGCCGGTGACAGCCAGTTCCAGTGCTTCATGTGCGCACACAAGCTTCTCCCCACGCATCCTCTCCAGGATGCCTCACCTGGGCGGATAGGAAGCAAGGCACACAGCATCCTAAGCTTATGGTCATGAGTGGACCCAGAGGGGGGTCTCCAGTATCACTGGTCCCAGGAGAGGCAGGCATGCATGGTCTCTTCAAGACAGGGGTAAAATGCATAAGCCCAACTCTCCACCCAGTGGGTGTCTTGCCCTGATGATGTCAGCCATGGCAGATACAGCTCTTCCACCTATATTGCAGATCCACAGGCTTAAAACATCGCCCCGGCATTCTCCGGGAATGGTCCCTGGACTCTGGACCAGCCAGTGCCCCAGGACTGTTCCTTCCCAGCCGCCAAGCTCATGGGAGGCTCAGTGGGGACTCTCCTCCTAGTACATGGCCACCCACAGGCACTGTCAACAACCCAGGGCCCTTCTACATTCCGGGGTCCTGCCACCTTACCCAGCAGCGGGATAACGGGAAGGGAAAGAGCTGGAACAGACAGAGTGGAGGCCACAAGCCTCACACTCCTGCATGGCAAGTGAAGGGGGGGGATCCTTTTCAGCCCAGGGAGCTGCTTCCTGAACATACCTGGAAGCCCAGCACAAGCTGAGAGATTCATTCCACTACAGCTGGGCATGGGGGATTTCAATGTGTGCCGGAGCCCTGGATCCTAGTCGCCCTACCAGGTGTACTTCTCCTCCAGGTCACATTATGTTCACAACCTCTTTAACCCAGATGGACTCCTTGTCCTCACTACATGGTGTTGGCTGTAAGGGTTACTTCTGGTGCCCCAGCTGCTGTTTCAAGGTGCAGAGATGGACCAGCAGACCCCTGAGTCCTTGTCCTCCTGTCCAAGTAATACCCATAGAAATAGTAAAATAGTGGCACATCAGACCTCTTGACATTTTTAAGGCTGACATATTTACAAGCATTTCATCCAGATATTTATGAGTTTATCTCATTTATTTTATTTATTTATAGCTGTCATTTCAAAATCTATTTTTGCTTGAGAGTTATTTATACATGTAACCAAATGTTCAGAGCTATGACATATAGGTTTCAAGGTTAAAAGTCTGTATCTGCTATTGTGTTGGGTAAAACCCATCCAGCACTTATAAAAATAATTATTGATTAGGCATGGCCACTGTAGTGGTCTAAAACACACTTTGAAATTCTTCTCAAACTCATTTGAAAATATTCCTGATGTAACTGAACATAGTACTTGCTTCTAATGCTTTCTAATAGAAAACACAGCAAGCATTTTCTAGATACTGGGCCACCTCTGGCCTAGGCTAGAAAAGGTGACACAGCTGTGCCTAAGTCTCCTGCTCTCATGGGGACAAACCCCTTAGGAGAGCCCTGGACCAGTACATCACGAAGTCTAACACCCTGATAACACTATACAGAAGGGACATGCCATGGAAAGACTCATAGAAATAGGAGATGCCCAACGATCTCAGCATTCCAGCCCCAGCTATTTGAGTCATGCTAGCCATGGCACCAGGGAGACAGGAAGACAACTGACAATGTCCCCATCCTGAGCCATCACTAGACTGCATCCTCCTGAGTGCCCCTGAACCACAATCATTTGGCTGAGAGACTATGGAAGATTGCAGAGACTGAGAGTTAGTAAATTATAATGATTGTTTTAAGCCATTACATTTTAGATAATTTTGAAAAGCTCTTTAGACTCCTAGAAAAACTGAGTTGTCTACTGATTTGAATAATTGTGGAGAGCTTTAAAGGCCAATGTCACGAATGCTAATACCCTGGAAAAGTCAAACCATCAAGACTCTTCAAAACACAACAGATCTTTAATGTCCCTTTGCTATGGCTGGAGAATAACCTAACATGTATCTGATAGACCTTTTGGAAAGCCTCTGTTCACATCTCTCGGCCTGGTATGGGTCAACTCTGGTCTGGTTTAATTCTAGGCAACTGCAGCAGCTCACCTTTCATTTTAGGTCGTGGCCTACACTGATTTTTTGATCACTGACTGTGTCTGTGTCTGTGCGTGTATGTTTTGTGTGTTACCATACTTTATCCGAAAGACCTAAATAATAGTGTTATAGTTTTTTTATGAACATAAAGCATTCCAGGAAGACAATATTGCTTATCTACTGAGCTTTAAAACAGATACGAGGCAGGGCACAGAGGCTCACAGGTGCGTTCCCAGCAGTTTGGCAGGCCAAGGTGGGCAGATTTCTTGATGTCAGGAGTTTGAGACGAGCCTGGACAACATGGCAAGATCTCATGTCTAATATCATATGAAAGCTAGCCAGCCTTGGTGGCCCATGCATATTATCCCAAACCCTGGGGACAGAGTTTGCCCTGTATTAAGGTTATGCCACTGTGCTCCAGCCTGGGCACCAGAGTGAGACTCTGTCTCAGAAATAAAAACAAATAATAAAATACTAAAATAGATAGGAGAGATCACTGAAGAGAGAAATGAATAAAACTGGGTGGGTATTGTGGCTTATGCCTGGAATCCCAGCACTTTGAGAGTCTGAGGTGGGTGGATCACTTGAGGACAGGAGTTCAAGACCAGCCTGAGCAAATATTGTGAAAACCGGTCTCTACTAAAAATACAAAAAAGGAAAAATAGATAGGATCGGTGTCATATGCTTGCAGTGGCAGCTGCTCAGGAGGCTGTGACTGGACAATTGCTTGAACCCAGGATGGGGAGGTTGTAGTGAGCTGAGATCATGCCACTGCACACCAGCCTAGGCAACAGAGCAGAATTCTGTCTTCAAAAAAAATCAAAGAGAGAAAAAGAGAGAGGGAGGAAGGAAGGAAGGAAGGAAGAAGGGAAGGAACGAAGGTTGGAGGGAGGGAGGGAATAAGGAAGGGAGAGAAGAGAGAATGAAAGGTATAAAACCAACAGGAAATGAATAAAAATAAAAACTTGCCATTTTGCCCATTATCCACATGAATTTTTGAACTATGTTTAAAATAATATTTAGGTCTCTAGTCGACTAACTGAAAGTTTAAAATAAGCTAGTGTATATTGTCAAAATTACTCATGTAACTATGGTATTAACTAACATTCTTGTAGTTTTCAACAACCCAATCAAATTAATGTTTATCATCAAATCACATACTAGTGAGTGCAGGGTAGTCTGTTATGCTGCCTAATCTACACTAAATTAAAAATGAAATCAAATCTGCAAAAGGCTTTACAGTTACTATTACCAGGAAAGACTGTTTTGTTTCCTGACTTGTGGAGGGTTTTATTTCCACAGTGTTGAGGGCTCTGGCAGAAAGCCTTCTTGGTCCAAACTCACCACTTATCATCACAGTATTTATGTGTCAGGCATTAAGGGGAATGAGCATCCAATCCCACTGCTTTTCTGCATTGGTTCCCATGCACAAGCAAATGTGCTGTGTTAGTGACTATCAAATATTCTTACATTTGATCAAGGAAATTTGTGTTTTCCAAACTGTAAAACAAAAATATTACTATCAGTTGTATTTTTATTATTTATTTACTTAGAGGCAGGGTGTTGCTCTGTCATCAGGGTGAATCATACATCACTGTAGTATCAGACTTTTGGGCTCAGAGGCTCCTCCAACAGCAGCCTCCCAAAGTACTGAAATTACAGACCTAAGTCATTGCACTCAGCCTCAAGTTTAGGGATAAAGGCTAAGGAATATATTGTAAACTATGTAAATAAACATAATTGCATGCTCTCTAGAGAGCTGTAAGAAACCCCTGCAAAACTGCCATTGTGGACAAGGCTGCTGACAACAATGTAATGCAAGCAAAGGAGTGGGTCCTTCCCCACTGAGCCTTCAGATGATACCAGAGGCCAGCTTGGCATTTCCACTGCAGCTTTTTGAGAGAACATGAAACATAGGTGTGTGTGTTTGTATGTGTGTTTGTGTGTGTGTGTGTGTGTGTGTAAGCATACATACAGAACCTGTTGAACAAACTAGGATCACCCACACAATGGAATATGATGTAGCTTTTTGTAGATCTGGTAGAATTCTTCCAAATCTATCAGTTTCTGGGCTTTTTTTTTTTTTTGGCTGGTTGGTCACTTATTACTAATGATTCCATTTTGGAAATTGAAATTGGACAGGTTGGAGCTGAGACTGTGTCCACTTACATTCTCTTGTGGAACACAGAATGGCATGCTTGTAATTTTGGCTGTGATGGTTACTGGAAGGTCTCTGCACAGATAGGCTAGCTTTCTGCCAGCAGCAAGAGGGCCTAGGACTGACAATCAGCTCCCTTGATATCTGCTGTTGAACAGTGGGAAGGGCTGGAGCTGAGACTGGGATTCTCTGTTTCTGAATAAAGTCGTGTGCTCTAGAGATTCTAATGCCCCAGTGATTTCCATTAGATATATCAGAAGTGATCTTCCTTCCAGGGGTACCAAGGCTTATTATATAAACGACTTGCCCACTGTGTCCAGGTAGGGCCAGAAACTTCATCCTTCACTACTAAATTGCCTCTGCTTTTCAGCCTGGGGATGGGTGGAGCACACAGGGCTAGGATGGTCAAAAGTATGGCAGCTGGGATTGGGTGGGGTCACATGACCCTTCTGTGGATAATCACCAAGCTGCCTCTTTGTCACAGCCTTGGAATTTTGCAGAGAAAATCACTGTGGGATTTGGCAGTTAGTCAGTGATTTGAGCCTGGCAGACCCATCAACCATGGTTCGTTGCTGCAGAATGATGCTGTTGCTTCCTTTCTCTGACAGTGCACCTCTGCTGGCTGGAATGCAAAGCCACTGGTAAGATTACTGTTATGATCCCTGTAAGCCCCATCCATGTACTTTGTTTCTAACTGACCCCAGTTGTCTGATACCCGCAATGTTTCCCACAGGGTAAGACTAGAGAGAACATCACATGAAGAACTGCAAAATGGAAAAGAAAAGGCTGAATGTACACCTTCAACTCTCTCCTCCCTGAAGAAACTGTGAGTCCAGGGAAATTTTTTGTATGCAACACTATGCTGGCTTGGAGAGGAGAAAAGTATCACATTAAAACTGTTATTTTATCCTATTTGTGTGGCTATTCTTAGTTCTACAGTCGAAGAAGGTGTCTCAGATTCAATCGCAAGTTATGGAATCATTCACTAAGGTGTCCTTACCTAAGGAGAGTTGTGAGTTAAGGTTTTTGTTTTTCAGAGAGGGAGGGAGTTAGTAGAATCACAGAATGCCTATTGTGTCACATCAGACCCCAGAAACAGGCAAGTTGAAAGACTGTTCCAGGCTGAGCACAGTGGCTCACACATGTAACCCCAGAACTTTGGGAAGCTGAGGTGAGCATATCACGAGGTCAGGAGGTGAAGACCATCCTGCCTAACCGGGTGAAATCCCCTGTCTACTAAACATACACACACACACACACACACACACACACACACACACACAAATAGCCAGGCCTGGTGGCATGTGCCTGTAGTACCAGCTACTTGGAATGTTGAGGCAGGAGTATCTCTTGAACCCAGGAGATAGAGGTCAAAGTGAGCTGACATCACGCCACTGCACTCCAACCTGGGTAACAAAGTGAGACTCAATCTCAAAAAAAAAAAAAAAAAAAAAATAGCGATCCTAAGGGAGGAGGAGTTTAAAAGGTTGGGGTGCTTCCATGGAGAAGCCGAAAGCTAGAGCAAGCCAAGGGTTGGATTTAAGGAAGAGCTCACGGGACCATTGAAAACCACCTCTTTGTCCTCTATGGAATGAAGGAAATAGTGAATTCTGAGCTCCACTCCTTACTGACATAGGCAAGTTATCAACCAGAGATACATGTCTTAATCTGTTTGTGTTCCTAAAAAAGACTATGAGACTGGGAAATTTATAAAGAAAAGAACTTTCATTGGATCCTGGTTCTGCAGGCTGTAAAAGATGTGTGGTGCCAGCATCTGCATCTGGTGAGAGCCTCACCAGGCTTCCACTCAGGATGGAACAGAAAAGGAAAACAGTCACGTCATGTGTGGAGAGAAGAGAAGGGGAGAGAGAGAAGAGGAGAAGGTATAAGGCTCTTTTCAACAAACTACTTGGATGTGATCTAGACTGTGGCAATAATACGGTGGAAAACTCACTTATTAACCATTGCAAGGCAGCCAGGCCATTTGTGAGGGATCCATCCCCATGACCCAAACAAACACCTCCCACTAGGTGTCATTTACAGTGTGGAGGACCATATTTCAACCTGAGACCTGGAGGAAAAAATGTCCAAACTACATCAATAGGCAAGTTTAAAAATCATGCAGAGTTATTGTAAAACAATCCTTTTTCCTCTTTAGAATCCTGGAACTACAAAATGCTGGGATTCATTACCTTCCAGAGATTGGTAAGTTAGTGTGCAAACTCTTAGGCAGCATACCTGAGAAGTCAAGGCCATAGTTGAGTAGTTCGACTTCTTGGAAGGAAAATTTAGAAGCTCAGTATATTGCTAGAGTGAGTGATGATGAAGACTGATGAGAAATGCCTATGTGCCTGCTCTCAGAGGACCTTGACAGATCCAAAAGTCAAAATTAGAAACAAGATACCTGGGCAAAAGCTATAAAAGTCAAGATAAGGCTGGGTGCAGGCTCACGCCTGTAATCCCAGCTCTTTGGCAGGATGAGGAAGGTGGATGAGCTGAGGTCAGGAGTTTGAGACCAGCCTGACCAACATTGTGAAAACTTGTCTCTACTAAGAAATACAAAAGTTAGCCTGGCATGGTCACAGATGCCAGGAGGCTGAGACAGGGGAATATCCGTTACTCAGGAGGCTGAGACAGGGGAACCACTTGAGCCTGGGAGGCAGAGTTTTCAGTGAGCCGAGATCATGCTATTGCACTCCAGCCTGTGCAGCAGAGCAAGACTCCATCTCAAAATAAAAAAGAAGAAAAAAAGTCAAGACGTTAGATGTACAATCTAAGATCTTCGAGGAACAAGGTGGGAGCTGAGCTTTCTTGACTGCTTAAGATTCAGTAAACCAGGAGGAAACAGTTTTAGAAGTGCTTGAATGTCTACTTAAATCCCTCTTTTATCTTGGAGGTCCTAGGAGAGCTTTGAATGCCAATCTGTGCTAGAATCCAGAGATAGGCAATCATTTCGTTAAGAAGCAGCTGTTAACAGTTGGGGCATTACGTATGTGGCTTAACACTTCAGTCCTCTTAGAGAAGCTGTGAAATAACAGTTCTCTATTGACTCTAGGGTCATGTGTCAGCCACAAATTCTAGAACAAGATCATGATTCAGTTTTTCTTACTTCTTTTTAAGTGAGTATTTTCATAATCCTATGTGCAAGAGTATCTCAACTAGTTTCTGAGTTTATCTCATAGGGAATTGATGTGGGTGTGGCTTTTTATTTGTTGCGTTTGTGGATGGAGGAACAAATTAGAGCCTCCTATTTTATCACCTTGTTGGAGATACCCTTTTAATTTTTTACTTATTTAAAAAAATTTGTACATAACAGTTGTAGATACTTTTGGCATACATGCGATATTTTGATACAAGCAATGTGTACTGGTAAGGAAGGGATCAAAGAGGGAATGGGGGTGGGTTCAATTATAGTTGCTTAGAAGGAATAAGATCTAGTGTTCAGTAGCACAAGATGAGTACATTTAATAATGGTTTATTATATATCTCAAAAGAATTAATAGAGTGAAGGTGGAATGTCTCCCAGATTAGAGTGCATGGCACAATATCGGCTCAATGCAGCCTCAGCCTTCCAGGTTTACACGATTCTCCTGCCTGAGCCTCCCAATTAATTGTAACACACTACAGGCGTGTGCCACCACACCGGGCTAATTTTTATATTTTTGCTAGAGAAGGGATTTCATGGTGTTGGCCAGCCTGGTTTTCAACTCCTGACCTAAAGGTATCTGCAAGCCTCAGCTTCCCAAGTGTTGGAATTAAAGACCTGAGTCATCACACCTGGACAATAAGATACACAAGACTAGGGAGTTGTATCTTTTCACTTCACCCTCACAATCCTATGTTATAGGTGAATGAAAACACAACTTCATAACATGAATAATTCACTTAAAAATCGAAGTTGGTAACTTCTCCCTTTAAAATTATTTGCACCCTTACCCTATAAAAAGTGATGATCTTGTAAAATTTTCTCAAGAAAATACTCCTTCCTTGCAGATTAGTCTGTTAATTGTAAAAATTATGGACTGCAAAACTTCAGGAACTTCATGTGTTTCATTTCTTTAGGTGTATAATCAGGAAAAGTAATTGGTTTAGTTATTTAGGTCCAAATCTTTTTATTTTTAACATTCGATGATTTCTTAAACCTTTAAGCAATCCCGTCTGAAACTTTATGCAGTTATGTTTTATACACTTCATTGTCCCAAAAGTGTGAGGTTTAAAGCATTTCCATTCATATCATCAATTAAATCTGATAGGCTGAGAGTGGTGGCTCATGCCTGTAATTTTAGGATTACACTTTGGGAGTCCAAGGAGGATGGATCAGGATTTTAAAGAGTGGCCTGGCAAACATGGTGAAATGCATTCTGTACTAAAAATACGAAAAATTAGCCAGCTGTGGTGCATACTTATCTAATACCAGTTACTCAGGATGCTGAGGCAGAAGAAGAGCTTGACCCAGAAGGCGGAGTTTGCAGTAAGCCAAGACGGAGCCACTGCATCCCAGCTTGGGCGACAAAGCTACGTTTCATCTCAAAAAAAAAAAAAAAAACTGATAAAATCCCAACCATTCTAAATTATTCCTATTTGTAAGAACTTATTACTAAACTGTTATAACAACCACTGCCAAAACTTTCAAGAAAAAATTATCATGAGTACCACCCAAGACAAAACACCTACTTTCCACTATTTAAACTACGAACATTTAATTTCATTATGCTATGCACTTCAGAAACTTAGCTAGTTCAGTTTTGATTTAGGTAAAAAAAAAAAAAAAAAAAAAAAAAAGGTTTCATTATCATATCCTCTTTCAGTCACAGAACGCTTCAAGTAGAATGTTCCAGATGTTTTAAACTTTAGTATCAACCACATCTATTTATTTCCTTTGACCTGTACTATTCCTCTAAAAGATAAATGTTTTATGGTGAGGCAGACAGTTTTGTAGTCTTTCTGAAGGCTTCTCAAACATTTTAAGCTTGTAAGTTTTTAAAGAGAAACAGCCTAATTAGAAAACTTGCGCCTCTTGCAAGGGAGATGTAACATATGCCTAATTTTGTATCTATTTATGTTCAAAGAAACAAAGGAAAATGTTCAGCAAACAACAGAATTTACTCTCCTATTGAATTTGCTTTTAAGCATGTGCAGCTAACCAATAACATCAGGAATTTTCTATTACTGTAAAATTTTATTCTGAACATTTTAATGTAGATATTACTTCTAAACAGATAGTTTTCAAATAGCATTAACAAGTATGAAATTACTTTGAAGAAAATTCCTTTTCCTTTGAATACCTCAAAACCTTCATGGAGGAAGTTAGTATCTACCTGTCTCCACAAAGCCCATATGCTTCTTTTAGTAATATGCAGGTAACAATGCAGAAATAACATTTCAATTTTCGATTTGCAAACAAGGTTTGGTATGCAATAACTATTATTTGGAATACTTGCTTTAATATCTGCTTCAGTCTCCTTTTCAGATCGACTTTCCCGACCATCTACTGTAGATGCCACATAACTTCACTTACCATATGCTTCACGACGAGCAGGGTGAACCCTACCCAGAGAAGGTGGATTCCTTTGGTCTTTTCTGCCAGTGTGCTCATGACCACAAAAGCAAAAATCACCGCAGCTTCTTGAGTGACTTTCTTGACTTCTGCCATATCTATCTCGTGTATTGTTATAATCAGAGTGGCTGCTTCCACCATAAGACATCCGAGGCCCTCTTGCAGGTGGTGCACCATGAGAGGTCCCTGCAGGGTTGATAAAATAATATGTTGGACTATATTTAAACACTTTTACTGCCACCACTAAAGGATGAATTAGTTAAAGTGCTATTTGGAAATATCTGCTTTCCTCTGCCCTTGTTGACAGGATAGATATTAATTAAGCCTGCATTGGTCAGAAGGTTTTATTTAAAAGAAGTGTAGGAGTAGTATTTTGAAGCTTAACAAATTTAATTCTGAAGTAAACGTTGAGTCACTTTTTCTGCACATGAAGTTCTCTCCTTCATATCGTTCCCTACGTTTTATACTGTTAGACTACTCAATATTTAAATATGTTATATTGTCCTTTATAATTTTCCTGAGAATTTCATTAAAATAATGATCTGGACTATTACATAAAATTCTTTAATTTAAAAATCCATCCTGGACTCTTACCATATCCCTGAAATTCATTTTTGTAAGAACTTCCACTTGCACAATCAGAATGATCTCTACCACAGGTTTTGTCGTAGCCACCACTATCACTAAATTGAAAAAAATTTTTTTAATGTCAGAATAAACAATTTAAGAAATCTATTTGATAAATCCAGATAATGTTATAGTACCTATATCCTCTAGAGGAATGTTCATCCCGACTAGATTGACCATTATCATGGTATGCATAGCCTCTAGATGGTGGAGCATAATCCCTGGTTTCTTGGGAGCTTGGATGATTTCTGTGTGAGTAAGTTTAAGCAACAAATTTTAAATTTTCAACTTCTACTATCCAACATATAACTAAATTACAACTTAAACACAATTAAATTGCCAAACATCTAAAAAGATATTTCTCCAAATAAAATAGGCAAATGCCCAAAAACACATGGAACAGATACTAATAATCAGTGATTCATAAAATGCATTTCAAATCCAAAATGAGATTCCAGACTTCACACACACACACTAGAATGGCATTACATTTTAAAAAGCAGGAAGTAGCAAGTGTTTGAGAGTATGTAGATAAATTGGAACCCTAATACAATGTTAGCTGGAATGAATAACTTAAGAAATCTTTTTGACAAGTCCAGAAAAAGTTATAGTACCTATATCCTCTAGAGTGATGTTCATCCCGACTAGAATGACCATAATCATGATATGCATAGTCTCTAGATGGTGGAGCATAATCCCTAGTTCTCAGGAGCTTGGATGATTTCTGCGTGCATAAGTTTAAGCAACACATTTTAAATTTTCAACTTCTAGTATCCAAAACGTAACTAAGTTACAACTTAAACAAAATTAAAAGGTCCAAAACCTAAATGGATATTTCTTCAAATAAAATAGGCAAATGCCCAAAAAGCACATGAACAGATACTCACAATCAGTGATTCAGAAAATGCACTTCAAATCCAAAATGAGATACCATAATTCACACACACACACACACACACACACACACTGGAATGGCAATAAAAGCAGGAAATAGCAAGTGTTTGACAGGATGCAGATAAATTGGAACCCTGATACAATGCTAGTTGGAATGGAAAATGATGCAGCTACTATGGAGAAATGTAGTGGTTCCTCAAGAAAACAATATAATTATCATACTACCAAGCAATTCCACTCATATACACCCAGAATTGAATACGTGTACTCAAACAAATATGCGTGCATAGAAATACTGCGGTGGAAACAACCCAAATAAAATAATGAGTTAACAGCTTGTGGAAGGAGTGAAGTGCTATGATGTAAATGAACCTTCAGGACATCATGGAAAAGGAAAGGAGAGAGATACAAAAAGTCGTGTAGTGTTTGAGCCCATTAACATTAAATGTCCACAACAGTAAGTTCAGAGGCAGAACACTGACTGGTGTTTGCTAGCAGCTGAGGGAAGGGAGAAAATGGAAGGAACTGCTTAACTGGTAGTTGGAGTTTTATTTTGGCGTCATGAAAATGTTTTGGAACTCGATGGAGGTAGTTGTTGCATGACATAGAATGTATTAAATGTCACTTAACTGTTTACCTTATAATAATTAATTTTGTTATGTTTATTTCATCATCAAAACAAAAATAATCAACTTTTTAAAATTTTTTCCTTTACCCATCCTTAGCTGCATAACCGTCATCTCTTAGAGACATATGGTCATTTCTCCAGGAAGAGATTGGCTCTCTGAGTGGAGGACCTCCCTAATTCCCTCTTCCATATGATACGGGACCTTTAACATTAAAATGTTGGAACATTATGTAAAGAACACCTAATCTGAAACACTATTTTCTCTTCTCTCAAACAACTTTTAAAAATTATTTCTTCTATGACTCCATTCTTTGTTTCCTAAATTACTAGACAGTCATGACACTGTGAATATTTCTTATGGCTTTGGATAATCCCATGGCTCCCACAAGGCCAGTTCTTCTAACGAAGCTGAAGGCAAACATTAATTCTTAGGTAAAAGTTCATTTGTAATGGTTAAGAACTACTTAGTTACTATTTTCCTTTTCATATGAATTACTGATGACTACAAATGACATAGGGAAAACATGTAAAACCACCAAATCTTCACAATTTTAAAGTTTACATACATTGTCCTTTCTCAGCTGAGGAAGGTAAATTTTCCCACATAGTTCAATCTACCTCACAAACACAAATACTGCTACCTTTGAACGACTGCATGCTAAACTTTTACATGAAAGTTCTCCTTTCTCTCTAAGTGGTTGGCTCTATCTTAAATGTTGACAAATTAAAATGTACTGGTGAAAACTTTCTAATGATAGCCAAGATTTACTTTTACTGCAATAAACAACACTATTAAAGGGGTCATTACAACATCGTTGCTGTTTCAAAATAGAAAAAATTATCCTTTAATATACTCTTCACAGTGCTATTCCTTAAAGGTCAGCCTTTCACCTATGATATGTTCACTAGCTAATTTTCCAATGGAAATGTGTTGGCTTGGGTATCCTGAAGTCAATAAATACCTGACTTCACCAATACTCTACTTATGAAATGTAAAATTGAAAATGTCAGTTTTTAATTTCCTCCATATTAGGATGGAGGACTAAGTAAGAATTTTAATTTGTTCTGCTTACTTTCTTTGCTGAAAACTTCTGTTTCTTGTCTTGCTTTCTTCTGTTCAGTCTGCAATCTTACAATTGTCCTTCTCAAAAATATTACTTCTATTCAATCCTACTGCTCATATCATGTTGCTTAGTACTAAATTCTCTCCTCAAATAATTTCCAACCTTACACTAAGGATATTGTGTTAATGTTTAAACATCCTAGAACAATCTTAATTATTGATTTACAGTTCAGCTAGTAACTCGATTTAAAAATTACATGGATTCTGTTATTTGGGGGAAGATCTTAAATCCCTTACAAGACCTCTTGCAGCCACGTCGCCCATTGTTTCTACCTTGAAACTTCTTTTTTTATTTCTGGGCCCAAAATATTTGCCCAGATTTGCTCATGGCTGCTTCCTCCCCAGTGTTCCAAAGTCATCCAAAATTCCTTAAACTCTTTATTCACCTTGAAAATCTAAGAACCTCCTTTATTGGCCTTCTCAACATTTATGTGCACATAACATTCGTATTTATTTTTACACAACAAAATATGTGAGATTAAGTAGTTTAGAAATAACATTGGCTGGGTGTGGTGTCTCACACCAGTAATCCCAACACTTTGGGAGGCCGAGGCAGGTGGTTCATGAGAGGAAGAGATAGAGACCATCCTGGCCAACAGGGTGAAACCCTCTCTCGCTCAAAGTAGCAAAATTAGGTGGGCATGGTGGCGTGGCCTGTAGGCAGGAGAATCAGTTGAACCCAGGAGGCAGAGGTTGCAGTGAGCCAAGATCGACCCACTGCAATCCAGCCTGTTGACACAGTGAGACTCCGTCTTAAAAAACAAACAGACAAAAACTCTACACAAATTACCTGCTCTTTTGCTTGAAAACTAGGGGGAAAAAGGAAATTATCATAGATTACTATACAGAAGTCAAAATTATCTCCAGAGTTACCACAAAGCCATGAACCAAAAGCTACTCTTGGTTTCTACCACAGCTTGAAATACTAATTTATAAGAGTGAATAAAAATGTGCTTTCTGCTATGTGCCAGGAAATGTGCTAGATGTAACAGAAATAAAAGCAACTAGGAAGACTTAAATATGCACTATATACAATTTCACAATCAATAGATTCATACATGGTACAGCAAGTACAAAATACCTACAATACGCAATGAGGAAGAAAATATGAAATCTAAGTGGTTTTTGAAACATAAATTGATATTTTTGAGACACACACGGGGAAGGATAATTCTTAAGAAGTCCAAAAAAGCATTTTGGGGATAGCATAAAGAGGAACAGAGGCTAAAAACAGATTGAGATAATGTTATTTATCATTTTTTTAATTTGCTATATTTTTTTGCTATAGAGTCTTGCTCTGTTGCCAGCCTGAAGGACAGTGGCATGATCTCAGCTCACTACAACCTCCGCCTCACAGGTTCAACTGATTCCCCTGCCTCGGCCTACCAAGTAGCTGCAGCTACAGGCACACACCACCACTCCCGGTGGATTTTTTGTATTTTAGTAGAGGCAGGGTTTCACCATGTTGGCCATGATGGTTTCATTCTCCTGACATCATGATATGCCTGCCTTGGCCTCCCAAAGTGCTGGGATTACAGGCTTTAATAAAAAGTGCACATAAATACAATGGCGCCTTAGCACCATCTCCCACAACTTGCCCAAATTTCAGACATGTCCGACAGTTAAAGGTAGAATCCTCAAGAAAAATCAATGAGTTTAACAAAAATGAATTTCTTAAAAGGACTAATATCACACTGCTCCCACCAAGCCCAGCCTGATTAGGATCATGTTATAAAGCAAAAAAGTTCTGAAGGGCCCAGAATGGAATGAACTTGACACAATGTAAAGGAATTCAACAGTTAACAGAATTACATAAAAGTTTAAAGCTTTAGTAAATACACAATCCGTAGATTTAAGACTCAATAGGACAACAGACCAATGTTTGGATCAAAACAAATCCTCAAACACACTGGGGAAATGAGTAATTAGGTATTCATGTTACATACATCACTCTGGTGACAGGAAAAAAACGTCCTCAGGAGAAAAGAGCAAGGATGGGGAAAAAATGCCAGTTACTTCTTGTGTTATCCAACTTCAATGTTCTCCTATTTTTTTCTATTTTCAAGTACTTAACACTTCCTTAAATGTAAAGGTCTTATTTAAACCCACTTTCTCAAAAATATATTTTCAGAAAATGGGAGAGAATCTTTCCTTCTTGTGAGTCTGTCTAGATGTCTATCCACAGTTTGTCTGTGCTCTAGAAGTATTTCCATGAATTGGAAGTAATTGCGTTAATGGCATGTAATAAAGGTTGACTTATTCCTTTCATGTACATGAGGGTCCCTTATAAGTTTTAAAGCTCTTCAAAACCTTTGAAGATCTATTTACACTCATATTGAAATACAAACATAGAAAAAGGTTACCATATATTAATTTATATAAGGTTAATTCCAATACCCTTCCAACTACAGTTGAATGTATATGGCACAAAGAAGAGGATGTCTTCATATGGCATTCTACTATCTTCAAAAGTTATGTAATTCTAAAAAGACCTAGAAATACTGTTAACTGAAGAAGAGAGTTAGAATATTATTAATGAGGGACTCTACCTCTCCATTCATATCTTTGGCAGTATTCTTAGCATCTGCAGGGTTCTCAAAAGTAATAAATGCAAAGCCTCTGGATTTGCTGGTTCGATCCTTTATCAAAAGAACTAAAATATATGAAAACATTTTACATTGATATAATGGACTCGTCAAGGTACTAACCATCTAAAAGTTACATCAAATCAAAAATAATTGCATTTCCCATCACTAGTATTATACTTGATACTGGTCACCCCTATAGTCAGCCTATTTTGTTCCAGTTTGTTCCCTAACTCCACAACACGTTTAGTTTTCCTTATTTTCGTTTCTAAGTAGTAGGTGATCCTTACCACAGATCCTTAACCTGCTACTATGAGAATTTTCCAAATATCAAATAGATAACTTCAAAATAAGAGTTTAAAAACAATAAGGCATTTTAATGTAGGTATACAATGAACTTTGAAAAAACATGTTTTTTCAAAACATATATATAACAGACATATTTTAAATATACATATTGAAATATACATATGAAAATACACACACACACACACACACACACACACACGCACACACGGTTTTAAGGGTTACCTTCTGATATGGGACCATGTTTCTCAAATACTGCTTTAAGCATCTTTTCATTGGTTTCCCTATTGAGGCCACCAATGAAAAGCTTGCCCGGATGATCTGCTTCTACCATTGTGCTGCAAATGGTCAAAGAAAAAATCTATATTTAGATAAAAATAAATAAGCTAAAAAGATAAAATTTTATTACGTACCGTGTTGAAAACTCAAGTGAAATTCCCTTTCAGAGCCTGACATCTTTTTTAGTACTTCTTACTTTAAATACAAAAATCAATTCAAGATGGATTAAAGACTTAAACGTTAGACCTAAAACCATAAAAACCCTAGAAGAAAACCTAGGCAATACCATTCAGGACATAGGCATGGGCAAGGACTTCATGTCTAAAACACCAAAAGCAATGGCAACACAAGACAAAATTGACAAATGGGATCTAATTAAACTAAAGAGCTTCTGTACAGCAAAAGAAACTACCATCAGAGTGAACAAGCAACCTACAAAATGGGAGAAAATTTTTGCAACCTACTCATCCGACAAAGGGCTAATATCCAGAATCTACAATGAACTCAAAGACATTTACAAGAAAAAAACAAACAACCCCATCCAAAAGTGGGCAAAGGACATGAACAGACAGTTCTCAAAAGAAGACATTTATGCAGCGAAAAAACACATGAGAAAATGCTCATCATCGCTGGCCATCAGAGCAATGCAAATCAAAACCACAATGAGATACCATCTCACACCATTAGAATGGCAATCATTAAAAAGTCAGGAAACAACAGGTGCTGGACAGGATGTGGAGAAATAGGAACACTTTTACACTGTTGGTGGGACTGTAAACTAGTTCAACCATTGTGGAAGTCAGTGTGGCGATTCCTCAGGGATCTAGAACTAGAAATACCATTTGACCCAGCCATCCCATTACTAGGTATATACACAAAGGACTATAAATCATGCTGCTATAAAGACACATGCACACGTATGTTTACTGCGGCACTATTCATAATAGCAAAGACTTGGATCCAACCCAAATGTCCAACAATGATAGACTGGATTAAGAAAATGTGGCACATATACACCATGGAATACTATGCAGCCAAAAAAATGATGAGTTCATGTCCTTTGTAGGGACATGGATGAAATTGGAAATCATCATTCTCAGTAAACTATCGCAAGAACAAAAAACCAAACACCGCATATTCTCACTCACAGGTGGGAACTGAACAATGAGATCACATGGACACAGGAAGGGGGAACATCACATTCTGGGGACTGTTGTGGGGTAGGGGGAGGGGAGAGGGATAGCATTGGGAGATATACCTAATGCTAGATCACCAGTTAGTGGGTGCAGTGCACCAGCGTGGCACATGTATACATATGTAACTAACCTGCACAATGTGCACATGTACCCTAAAACTTAAAGTATAATAATAAAAGAAAAAAAAGAAAAAGAAATAAATAAATATGTAAAATTTCTAACATACAGAGCAAAGGGGGCACTGACTTCATGGATAAATGCTGCATTTTAATATGGACCTGACAAAATCTCATTTCTAAAACTTAGATAAGAAAAGCTATTGTAATTTTCCTAAGTTGTAATGTGAAGGAGTGCCCCATTTAAATGATTTTATTTGAAAACTATATATTTATGAGGTACAGTGTGAGGTTTTGTGTATTTTCTTTCTTGAGATGTATATCCCCTGTTGCCAAAATGCACTGCTCATTGCCGCCTCCTCCACCCAGCCTCAACTGATCTTCCCATATCTCAGCTTCCCAAGTAGCTGGTACTACCGGGGCTTTTTACCAGAGCTGGGAAATTTTTTGTGTTTTTTTTTAAATTGACATGCGTTTCCCCATATTGCCCAAGCCAGTCTCCAAATCCTGGGTTCAAGTGATTTGCTGGCTTGGGACTATTAGAGTGATGGCATTTCAAGGGTGAACCACCACGCCCAGCGGGATATGTGGATAAAAGATTAAATCAAGGTAATTAAAATGTTCTTGGGGGAGAACACTTAAAATATCTTACCATCTTTAAGTGATTTGAAATATACAATAGGTCAAAGATCCCCAAACCCTGGCCTTCAACCCATACCTATCTGTGGCCTGATTGTGATGCCGGAGGATGACCTGTAATACCTGTCTGTGGAGAATGTAACGCCTGAGGATGACCTGAGGTGGTACACTTTTATCCGGAAACCATCCTCCCTACTCCCTCGCTGGCCCTCCCTGTCCCCGTGACAGCCTCACTGCCCCACCTGGCCTCTGTCACATTGCTCCTACCGGAAGACCCGCCCCACCACGTGCCCCTCGGAGACCTGCCGCCAGTCCCCACTCCCAAACGTGTCCACCTCGCCGCCTTCTTCCCCTGCGCAACCCTTGTCTGAGGAAAAACTGGCTTCCACTAAACCAGTCCCCGATGCGAAAATGGCAATAGATTAAAGGAGTCCATTATGTTACCCAGGCTGGTCTCCAACTCCTGACCTGAAGCCATCCTCCTACCTCCACTTCCCAAAATGCTAGGATTACAGGACGAAGTCCGTGTGCCGGGTTAATGGAATAACTTAAGCGCATCTATTTTGTTCCCGTTTTAGGCTATCTAACTCCATTTGTCTGGATTACACCTACTTATTCGGTTTAAATTATTTATGGTGCCCGGGACACATGAAACATGTTTCAAATACTGTCATGCAACGAAGGAGACAATTACAGGCTTTACAGAGGCAAACTGAAACTGAGATTATTTACGGCCCCAGACTTCTACATAAACTAACGTAATACAATTTATGTCAAAATCTGGTAATTCCCGTCAAGCAAATCAGACATGTGACATGCGCTGACTAAAAGTACAAGTTTTTAATAGCCTTGGTTAAGTATATTGCCTGTATTTTGAATAATGACCACATTCACAGAGAAAACCCTCTGGAATAAAAAGTGCACATGGCGCCTTAGCACCATCTCCCACAACTTGCCCACATGTCGGACATATCCGACAGTTAAAGGTAGAATCCTCAAGAAAATCAATGAGTTTAACAAAAATGAGTTTCTTAACAGCACTAAGGAGTTCTCTCCCCACTGTCTCCTCCTATAATTCAACACCCTCACATGGAAAACCCATCCCCTTTTACAGATAAAATCGCAAAACTTTTCTTTCTGTTCTTATCAAGAGACCAACGTGTCCAGAGAAACAGAAAATACACGTGCTTTTCAGCAGGACAAACAGCCTCAGGGTCGCCCGGCTCTCATGTCGTATGCATCCGGCTTTGGGACACCACGGGGCCAACTGCGGGAAGGACAGCTGGAACTGGCCTGAGGGGGAAGGACGCCAGAAGCCGTGCCCGGAAATCTCGCCTACCTCCAGCGGCCAATCATTGCGAGGGCGGGGGGCGTCGACCAGTTATTGCGAGGACTGTAGGCTTCTTACCAGGCACCCTGCCCCTAGTTGGCAGGCAGCTCCATCCTCCCGCGGTAAGCCTCCTCTGAGAAGCTGCTTGTGCCTGGCGGCGGAGGATTCCGACACACGCGGACTGTAAGCCCTTTGGCATTGTGGGCATAGAAGACCTACACCCTAACTGGCATCCTGAGTGTGGCAAGACATTAACCCACAGGGAACACATGAAACATCTCACTTCATTAGGCAGGTTAGGCTGATGGTACTAAATACTGCAGATCCAGAGGGGAGAGAGAAGAACCAGGCGAGGACGCCGCAGCTGCGGTGGCTTGGAGGGGAGTGGGGCAGGGCGGGTGCCTGGGAGAAAAGTCGACGGGTAAGTTGCTGGGGTGGAATTCGTCTGCACCAGAAGCTGAAACCCCACAAGGACTCTATCAGGTCTAGGCAAACACAGACTCCGAGTTCCATGCTTCCTCCCTGAGGATGCTGTACTCACAGGGGCGTTCCAAAGGACCTCTCATCCTGTGCCCTTGGGCACACGGGAGGCCAGCCGCCATGGTCGCCAATGCGATAACCCGTGTGCACTGCCTCGCTGGCACAGATCCTCCCGCAAGCGCAGCAGTGGCCGTCGTGCCTGCCAGTGAGGCTCTGGAAGCCCAGGGCCTCGGCCTCCGACTCCAGGGCTACTGTGTACAGCTAACCCTGCTGGGTATCTGGGCCCCATGGTGAGTGTGGCGGGCTGTGGGCCCTGCGGGGCTCCCCAGGAACCCTGTATCCACGTGGGTGTGGCACATGTTTCTCAGAAGGGCAAGGCCCAGGGGCCCTTCCGGGAGCTTCCTCTAGAGTCTAGGGGTGCCAAGGACATGAGATGGGCAGTGTAGGCCTTAGTCTGTGGGAGCCTCAAGGAGGGCACCATGTTAAGGGGGAGGTGCTGCAGGAGAGGGCAGCCTGTGCGCAGAGCAGGGAGGCAACCCTGGGGGAGGAGGCATGCTAGTGGCTAGTGGGGGACGACATCATGACAGAGATAGAGGTGGTGGCCAAGGAGGAGGCCAATGTGGAGCGGCAGCAGGAGGACCCGCAGGCACAGCTTGGCCCTGGCCCCAGGACGCCCCGGCCAGCAACCAACTCGCTGGAAGTCCTTCACTTGGAGCTGGGCTCCAGTCAATGTCCCAGGCTGCAGCGCATCCACGGCTTCTGGGCCAGAGCCATATCCTTGCAGCTGCCCATTCGGGATGGCTGACAGCAGTGGGTGGGCGCCGAGCTCTCAGGAGCGGGGTTGGGGGAAACAAGGTGGAAGGCACCGGGGCTCAGCCAGGATTCAGGACATGGGGGACAACGAGGGGAACCAAGGACAGATTCGTGCAGATAGAAGGGCAACTTAATTGAGGGCACCCTGAGGGCACGTTATAGGGACAGGAAGCCAAGCACAGCACTCACAAGGGAGAATAGCACCTCAAAGGACCCTTCATAAACAGCAGAAAGTTGAAGGACACATTTCACTGGGAAAATCCCTGGAGGAAGGGGAATCTGCGCGCCCAGGCCAGCCATGGAAATACCCCTGCTCCCGGTACCTGTGTCCAGCAGGCTTATCCTAGAAACACAAGGTGCTCAATACTCGGGTTCACCGTGCACGGGGCTGCTGTCCTCTGCAAGGCAGGCACCAGCTCCCCAGACACGATTTCTTCCCTCTGCCGGCGCTGCATCCAAGGATGTTTAGGCCCTGAGCATATACAACCTCCCGTGAAACCACTAGAGTCTCATGGAGAGAGCCAGGCACAGCCCTGCAGCTACTTCTACCCACAGCGGTTCCCTCGGGTGGACACGCCCACCCCTCAGTGAGACCAGGAGAAGAGGACAGCGCACACACGGACAGCAGCAGAGCCTGTCCAGCACCCAGCACATGAGGGCCTCCCGCAGCTCAGGAACCCTGAGCAAGTAGCTGCCTCACACCACAACACCCCGCCGGCAATCCCCTCCCCACTTTTTCTGTGCCTGTCCCTGGTCAGAGCAGGCTGTCTTGGCCTGCCTCCACCTGCCGCCAAGACCACCACAGCTGCGAAGGTGCCCCCCAACACCAGACAGAGGACCAGGAAGGGAGGGTGCCAGACCAAAGGCCTGCGGGGTAGCCCTGCCCCACACTCTCCGTGCTCTTGCAAAGTTGCAGGGTGTTTCTCTGTGAGAGGTGACAGCGTGCTGGCAGTCCTCACAGCCCTCGCTCGCTCTCCGTGCCTCCTCTGCCTGGGCTCCCACTTTGGCGGCACTTGAGGAGCCCTTTGGCCCACCACTGCACTGTGGGAGCCCCTTTCTGGGCTGGCCAAGGCCGTAGCCGGCTCCCTCAGCTTGCAGGGAGATATGGAGGGAGAGGCGCGAGCGGGAACCCGGGCTGCGCGCGGCGCTTGCGGGCCAGCTGGAGTTCCAGGTGGGCGTGGGCTTGGCGGGCCCTGCCCTCGGAGCAGCCTGCCGGCCCTGCCAGCCGCGTGCAATCAGGGGCTTAGCACCCGGGCCAGCGGCTGCGGAGGGTGTACTGGGTCCTCCAGCAGTACCAGCCCACCGGCGCTGTGCTCAATTTCTCGCCGGGCCTTAGCTGCCTTTCCGCGGGGCAGGGGTCCGTACCGGCAGCCCTCCATGCCTGAGCCCCCCACCCCCTCCGTGGGCTCCTGTGCGGCCCGAGCCTCCCTGAGGAGCGCCGCCCCCTACTCCACGGCGCCCAGTCTCATCGACCACCCAAGGTCTGAGGAGTGCGAGCGCATGGCGTGGGACTGGTAGGCAGCTCCACCTGCAGCCCCAGTGCGGGATCCACTGGGTGAAGCCTGCTAGGCTCCTGAGTCTGGTGGGGACATGGAGAACCTTTATATATAGCTCAGGGATTGTAAATACACCAATCGACACTCTGTATCTAACTCAAGGTTTGTACACACACCAATCAGCACCCTGTGTCTAGCTCAGGGTTTGTGAGTGCACCAACTGACACTCTGTATCTAGCTGCTCTGGTGGGGCCTTGGAGAACCTTTATGTCTAGCTGAGGGATTGTAAATACACCAATTGGCACTCTGTATCTAGCTCAAGGTTTGTAAACACACCAATCAGCACCCTGTGTTTAGCTCAAGGTTTGTGAATGCACCAATCAACACTCTGTATCTAGCTACTCTGGTAGGGCCTTGGAGAACATTTGTGTCCATACTCTGTATCTAACTAATCTGATGGGGACATGGAGAACCTTTGTATCTAGCTCAGGGATTGTAAACGCACCAATCAGTGCTCTGTCAAAAGAGGCCACTCGGCCCTACCAATCAGCAGGATGTGGATGGGGCCAGATAAGACAATAAAAGCAGGCTGCCCAAGCCAGCATTGGCAACCCTCTCGGGTCCCTTTCCACACTGTGGCAGCTTTGTTCTTTCATTCTTTGCAATAAATCTTGCTACTGCTCACTCTTTGGGTCCACACTTGCTTTTATGAGCTGTAACACTCACCGCGAAGGTCTGCAGCTTCACTCCTGAGCCAGCGAGACCAAGAGCCCACTGGGAGGAATGAACAACTCCAGACGCGCTGCCTTAAGAGCTGTAACACTCACCGCAAAGGTCTGCAGCTTCACTCCTGAGCCAGCGAGACCACGAAGCCACTAGAAGGAAGAAACTCCGAACACATCCGAACATCAGGAGGAACAAACTCCAGACGCGCCACCTTAAGAGCTGTAACACTTACCGTGAGGGTCCGCGGCTTCATTCTTGAAGTCAGTGAGATCAAGAACCCACCAATTCTGGACACACCTGCACGCTCACCTAATCATCTGGTGGCTCCTTGACCAGAGGCAGATTGTGCGTCACACCCAGGTGTTGGTTGGCCGGGATCACAAACGATGATGAAGTCAGACCTGCTAAGCTACATGATGGATTTGCAGGTCAGGCTAAGGAGCCTGGGTCTGCGGGAGGGGTCCGTTGTCTGGGTCAGGGTGAGATCCCCCTCGGACCCGGGGTGTCTCAGCGGGAGAGCTAGGAAGGGGAAATACATGCTTCACTCCAGCTAGCAGGTCACCTCAGCCCAGCTACATGAAATGGTCTTTTGAGTTCGTCTTCTTTCTCCATCTTGGCCAGGTAAGGGGAGGAACTCAGCCATCCCAGGTACCGACGGTAGGACGAAGTTTTCCTTTTGTCACAACCTTTATTTCCACAATGAAGTGATCGTTCAGGAGTATTGCCTTGGACTCCTCAGTAAGGGGTGCCTCCCAGCATGGTAGGGAAGCTGATGTGTGGGAGGGTAGGTCTGTCATGAACCTTTCTGACTTCTCTCTTTCCAGGATACAGGATGTCTCATTCCACTGCAGTCCAGTGGTTGTGGGATCATGAAGGTCAAGCCTCCAGCTGCAGGCGCTACACTTTCTACCTGAGCTTCTACGGTCGGTTGGCTGACCATGACTGCCCAGGTTCTGGCAGGATTCCTGAGATGGGTGCCACAGTGGGACATCATGGGAAAGAACCTTGCCTTGGCCTCTGGGGAACTGACTTTGAGCCATGACCTGACCTGTCCTGTACCCACTTCTGCAGTACCCCAGATCATCAGCCAGAGCCTGCCATACTCAGGATGCCAGTTAGGGTGTTGCTCTTCCATGCCCACAATTCCAAAGGGCTCACAGTCCACGTGTGCCAGGCTCAATCCCCTGCAGTACTTCCCCAGAGAGGGAGGCCATTAGAGAGGGAACAGAGAGGAGGCCAGTTGAGTGGTCTAGGGCTGGGGACTGAGAGGCCTTTGATTCCTGGAGTTGTGCCCCACGTGGAGAATCCAAGCCTCAGGGAGGTGACTGCTGTGAGCAATCCCACGCCATCCATGGGCTGTTGGAGAAATGACCATCAGGGAACTGTAACATCCTCATTGCAGGATTGGGGCACCTTAAGTCACCTAAGAGGCATAAGTGTCTAAGGTCGGAGGGTGAGAAGCAAGTCTCAAGGGGTAGCTGTCTCATCAAACTTAGAGGGCTCCCTTCCCTGCCCTGAGGCTGGCTACCACTTGAGACTCAGTTTGGGCTCAGCCAGGGCCCTCTCGCCCTCCGGGCAGATGTCCCCCCGAGGCAGATGTCCTCCCAAAATGGCTCTCTGAGGCCCATCGTTTTCTGTTACAATGACCCGAGGGTCCCCTGACATGCTTTCTCCCCTCTGCCATCGTCACTCACACTGCCCTGCTCCCCAGGGACAAGAGAGGCCACTGCACAGGGAATCTGGAAGACCACACTGGGCTCACAGGGGAGGAAATGTAAAGAGATTGCACAATGGCTGGGACCTTTGCTGTTTGTCCAGGGAGGGGAACTGGCTGGGATTTAAGGCCTATCTGAGTAGTGGTTTGGACACCCAGTGTTACTTATCATGATGAAGACCTGCTTTTTCACATCCCCTAATATTAATATGGAAGTTATTTTCTTAGAATAGTGAAACAATGAGTACAAAGAAACAGTGTTTGTTCTGATTCATATGGAAATGCTGCAGACGCGTCCATTTTCCATTACAATTCTTATGTGAGAATTGAAGTGTATATTGAGTTTTAGGATACATTTTGATTGTTCTACTCCTGGCAAATTTTGTGGTCAGGTTTGCAATGTAGAGCCATAGAATCCAGAACATTTTTGAGTGACTTTCAGCTTCTTTTAGGGTACTTAATTGTACGTTTTTATTTTCTCACCCTGTGGTTCTCTTCAGTTTATTATTTGAACTTTATATGCAAGCTGATAAATTTGTTTTCTTATTTGTCTCTTGTGGAAATTTGTTTTAAATGACATTATTTTCTGTTAGATATGTGAGTTTGACTGTGAGTACTTTTTCTAGTACAAATTTTTTATTTTCATTTGTTAGTTTTGTGTGTTTCTGTGTGCGTGCGTGTGTGTGTGTGTGTGTGTGTGTGTGTGTGTGTTTAGAAGGAGTCTTGCTCTGTCACCCAGGCTGGAGTGAAGTGGCAGGATCTTGGCTCACCTCAACCTCCGCCTGCCAGCTTCAAGCGATTCCCCTGCCTCAGCCTCCTGTAACAGAAAACGATAGGCCTCGGAGAGCCATTTTGTGAGGACATAGAGATGGGCCTCGGGGGGACATCCGTGTGGAGGGCGAGAGGGCCGTGGCTGAGCCCAAACCGAGCCTCAAATGGTAGCTCCTCAAGTGGAGCTGGGATTACAGGCACATACCACCATGTCCAGCTAATTTTTGTATTTTTAGTTAAGACTGGGTTTCATCATATATGCCAGGCTGATCTCCCACTCCTGACCTCAAGTGATCCACCCACCTTGTCCTGCCAAAATGCTGGGCTTACAGATGCAGGCCACCATGCCTGGCCTCACTTACGTGTTTATGTTTTTGAAGCCTCCCTCTATTTTCTTCATGGACACATATTTTAGAGTTATTGAAATAATATATTTTATTTATTTACTCAATACTTTAGTAGGATTTTAAAGGTAATGTTTTTATTCACTAAATGCAGTATTATGAATAGGTTAAAACCTTGTGTAGTATTGCCATTCTCTCTTTCATAAATTCTTCAAGAACTCTGATACTGTTTTTCCCCCACCTGAGGAGAACATGTAGATAGTTACAATAAATTGTGTGAGTGGGTATGAGAACATAATTTGAAGGCCGGGCAGGATGGCTCACACCTGTAATCCCCACATTTTGGGAGGCCAAGACTGGTGGATTACCAGGTGTCAGAAGTTCAAGACCAACGTGGTCAACATGGTGAAACCCCATCTCTACTAAATATTCAAAAATTAGCTGGGTGTGGTGGCAGGTGCCTGTAATCCCAGCTACTCGGGAGGCTGAGGCAGGAGAATCGGTTGAAGCCAGGAGGCAGAGGTTGCAGTGAGCCAAGATTGCACAACTGCACTCCAGCCCGGGCCACAGGAGTAAAACATTGTCTCCACTGTCCCAACACCCCCCAAAAAGCATCAAATTTACATAATTTTCTTAAAATCCAGCATAATTTTATTTTTATTGTAGTCATCACGGTCAGACATTGTTTATTTTGGAAAAGTGATTACCAAAATCTGAAAAATCGAGGCCTGATGAAAATATTTAAATTAAACACATTCCAGACGCCCAAATCTGAAAAGCAAAGGTGTTTCTGATATAATAGCCCAAATTCTGCATTTCCTCTCTATTGGACAGTGTAATATTGCACATATGAAAAACAAATGTAGTGTTAAATAAAAAGTAGTGGAATTAAGAGGAGTCATTGCTTAGTGAATTAAAACAACACACAAATTGAGAAGAAAAGACAGTGATAGAAAATACCTTGTCTGTTGATTTAATTCACAATAATTTTCATTTTTGTCTATTAGCATTAAATAGTACCATTAACATAATATCATTTTGTATATTGTCTTCTAACATGTAAGTGGTTTTTATTTTGTATATTTGGAAACCTGATCAAAGATTCTTTATACATTTTATTTTTTCCCAAATTTGCTACCTAATAGCTACCTAGTGCTAGTTGCCTGAATAGCTCTCACTAAGTAGTTTGTCTTTTCCTATTAATTTTAATATGAACTTGGTGTGTATTTTGTTGGCATCTTTACTAAATCTACAGGTGTTGAAGTTGTTCAGATTTCAGTCATGGATCCTCTTGGGTTTTCTCAAGGCTAAAACACCCTTTCTATGCTGACCATTAAGAAATTCCCAACTTCCGGCCAGATCTTTGTTCTGCCTTCAGACTTGGCATATCCAACTGCATGCCTTACATCTCCACATACCAAAACCAGACCTTCATTTCATGCCCAAAACATGTTTCCTCGTACAGTATTCCACTATTTCAGAAATTCGCAGCACCAAATACCCTGTATTTCAAGCTAGGAATGTAGAGGATGATCCTTGAGGCAGCCTTTTCTCAATGACTCTTCATCATTTACATCCAACTCTTCACAGGTTGTGTGTCCTCTCCGAGAATTACATAGTCTTAGTAAATAAAGAATGGCCACTAAGTAACCTTCAATCATCCACTGTTTTTTGAATTCATGTCAGTTTCTTTACAGAACAGCTGGAGCTCTGCAATGTCAATGTTGGAGTAAGTACTATTATCTGCCAGTATTACTATTTTATTTATCATGAGATAAATGTCCCTTAAAAATGCCCACACAAAGCTATACGAAGTAACACAATTAAATGATGTCTTTTTTTACGGATAAGTACAAGGCAAATAGAATCAATTGTTATAATATGATCCTTACAACTACACACACAGGTCCTAGATATTTTGGACCCCACTTCATACATCTGAAATTTGAGTCTCAAAATAATTAACTTCTCTTAAAGTCTAATTTCAGATTACAAAACTACCTCTTTCCACAATATTTTGCTATCTCCCTTTAAGAACCAGCTGGGGAATCATCATTAAGAATTAAAAAAAGTCATTTTCTTCAACATCTCCTAGCTGAGCCAAAATCTAAATTTTCTGTGGAGATGTTGTTATGTGCAATTTCGCCAAAACTTTTGCAACTTTATCCACAGTTATGCTTCAGTGGCCTACCTGTCATCCAATACCTGCACACCTGCTTTAACACAGGAAAATTTGGAAGTTAATACAAGTATTAAGTCTTATCATTGTAGACAATGACATATGAAGACACTTTCCAATCTTCCTTGAATATATGATATTCAAAATGTCAGTACAGTCTCCGAATTGTCAATGTAATCTTAGTAGCAGTGGAACATTTACAGAAGGTAATTTTGTGAGAGTGGTCCAATATTTTTGTTAAATACTGCTATTTTATAACCATAAATAGCATTAACTGACCCATGGTGTATAGCTAGAAACATGTTTCTAAAGAAAATATTCAGAAATAGGTTTCATGTATTTTGCTAAATTGCAAACTAACAGGTTAATTAATACCGCGAAGTGCTAGATAGTTGGAGTAGTATTTACCAAGAATGAAAAAGAATATAGAGCCATATGACTTGAGAAGGCTGGAGTTAGGAAAAGATAAGGTATTTACTCCTGATTCCTAGCTTGATGTTCTTTGTGTGGTTTTTTTTTTTTCTTTTTTGGTTCGTTTTTTGTTTGTTTGTTTGTTTGCTTGTTTCTTTGTCATTGCTGTTTTACGTTCTCTTATGTGTCAGATCAGAGTTTCATAAACATCCCCAAATAATTTCGTGGGTCATAAAATATATATCTAGATACTTCTAGCTATTTTCCTTCAAAATCTTGGTACAATAATCTGAAATGAGACCTAGAGAACCTGTAATTCTCACAAGTATGCTAAGTGATTATTGCCAAAATGACAATTGTGAAATATTTAGAAAACCATCTAGGAGCCAGGTAATCAATTTTAATAATTGATTCTTACTTAAGGGTAAAGGATTTTGTTGAAATGACTATTTAAATGCAACTTTTAGTAAAAAGATAGAATTGAGCACTTCCGTGCTTTCTAATTAGTATCTTTAAAGTATGTTTTCCTAAAGTGGCAAAATTATGTTTTCATTTGAAGTCAGCATTATGGCCACAAATGACTTCTGAGTGAGCTTTTTGAAAATCTTCAGATCATAAATTCTAAAAATTATCTTGGGTGTTTATAAAACTCCAGAAAATGACTAAGACAATATAAATAAAAATACCAGCATCCAAAATAATCAAAATAAGTCTTACAAATATACAAGAAAACATATATACAATCTAGCCCAGTAGAAGAAAGCAGTACAGGTAAATAGTTAGATCCTTTTTAGAACGGAATAAAGTCAAATGACCAAGGAAAAATGGCTAGATGCTTGAGCTCATTAGTAATCCAGGGACGTAAATCAAAACCACATTGGGTACCAACTTTTGTTCATTAGCTTGGCAACTATTAAAATAATAATACTGAGTGCAGTCAAGAATGTAAGGAATGGTAATTTTTTTCCATCAATCCACAGGACTCTCTAGTGACATTTATTGAAATTAGGGTGACTAAAACCTTTATTGTCCCAATAGAAAGTTTTTTGAGGATAAAAGAGTACTAACATATATAAAATCATTTATTATTTAATTTATTGTTTTATCAATTTATTATTTATTTCCTTATAGTCAAATAGTTTTTACTATATCAATAGATCTATGAAATAGTTATCTTCCAACTATTTTTGAAAATCAAATGCTTTCAAAAATTTAAAACCACAATTACATATCTTGATGCAAAACAGAAAAATAACTTCTTTACATTGTTATTTAAATATTAGAAATAGTAGGCAGAATAATAATTCTGGAACATATTTATGTGAATTAATCTGTTTCTTAACAATAATTATCCATAGTTCTTTTCTGGAAAATGCATATCTTTTAATTTTATATTGACGTTTAAATGAAGTTACTTGCAAGCTTTTCCAAAATTGCTGCTTCTTGTCACCAATAAAAGTCATCGACAATGTTTAGTTTTTTAACTGAACATGAAAAACTATTTATCACATTGTTCAATGTTTTATTTCTGGAACAATAAGATTTCAACAGCTTTATTTTGGTTCCAATGATTGATGAAAAATTCAAACCATTTTTTCATTTAATTTTCTGTTTGAAGCGTCTAAATGGCATTAATCAATGCTTTTGGAATTTCTTCGGGAGTTAATGGAGTTAACATACTAACAACTACTCATGCATATTTCTTAACTGCAGAAAAATTAAAATTAAAAAATATACACAATTGATTTTAAAAAATAGCAATGTGATGTAAATAAAAAGCCAAGTATCGCAGAATTATATGCTTAATTTTTTTCCAAATTCACATATTAAACCTGTTGAAATGTCATCTTCAGGCATAGTTTTCTTAATATAACTAAGTGTTTCCTTCTGAAATAGCAGCTGGTTTTTCCCCTCAATCCTCTATATTCTGGATTTCAGGATATCACTTTTAGCCTTGTGGTCCCAACATGGACTACAAGGCTTTACGATTACACCATGACACTTTTCAACCCATAATTTAATTGAAAGGGAAATTGTTTTTATTAATAATTTAAGTAATTAAATCATTTAATTAAATAGTTTAATTAATTAAATAGTTTAATTAATCATTTAATTAATTAGTTTAATTAATTAAAACTATTAATAGGGAATAGTTTTTAATTAAATATGTAGTTGCATTTTTTTAGGTCATTGCTGCTGAAACAGATTTTTTAAAAAATAGTCGTTAGCAAACAGCCCATAAATAAATAGTTGTAGGGTATATGAGAAATGACAAAACCACTGTGGCCAGACCAATTAACAACTCTCTGTGTGCTAAGCTGCTGTTTCCAGTACATAATTTACATATACCTAACCTATTATTTCCTTCATTTTCCCCAAACCTACCATATGATGATCTGGGAGTGTCATTAAGTGGACCACATACAAAACAAACAAACAAACAAACAAAAACTATGTCAAATACTTCTCCCATCACCAGGCAAGATTGGAGGAAACTACCCATCCCTAGGCACCATGTACTCGTGCATATTGATTTATTATTACTCACTCTGCTGCATGCTTCCTTGAAAAAGTAGCAGAATCGATGTTTTGTGGGAACTGTGTCAGGAAAATGAAGTTGATTTTCAGATTTGTCTCCCCACTAAAGTCATCATTCTGTTAACATTTTATTTTTCTCACATACTGATAGAGGCCTCACAATAGCTATAATTATTAAACAAAATGAACATTTAACACACTTGCTGGTTCTAATCAATGTAACATAATAGTACTTCATTAAAAATGAGAAATCTAAGACAAGTGCTAAGCCAATTAGCATGGATGAAAAATATTAATAAAGTGGTAGTGCAGGGGGCTAATGAGAATATTTCATCCCCTCAAAGTTAAAATGGTACACACACTGCAGTCCAGCCATTCTTCTAATGTATTCATTAGAAATTCTCACACCTGTGTATTCGGAGGCATAGGGAAGGTTTTTCATTGTAGCATTTCAATAAACACATCGTGGAACATGAGAATTCAGTAGACTGAGAACTATGCCATCAATAATGGCAGCTCTCACCAAGAATGTTAACAAAAAATATGCGAAATAATACACACCTGATAATATTCACATAAATATTAAAAATTTACAAAGCACCAGTATTATTTACAAATAAATATTTTAATAAATTTAAAAAATACAAAGGTAATAACAAGTTCATGATAATGGTGCCTCTGGAAATGGAAGAAAGGAAACAAACCTGAGGGCATATATTCCAATTACAACCAGAGGTCATGTAAATAGAACAGGGAATGTATCAATAGCTGTTATTTTTAAGTGGGGTTAGTTGGTATTTTTTATATTATTTTGTATTTGTATATATTTTTTAAATTTTACTCAAAAACAAATTAATTTTATAATGAATAATATACCATTTATATTGGAATCATCTTGTGAACTAATTGCTTTAAAACTCCCCCGTCCCCATTGTCACTTCCAAGGAATTAAAAAAATTAAAAATTAGAATGTGGTATTTTTAAAAGAAAAATATTTTACAAGTATGAAATAAAATGTTACCAGCACATCACATTTTTTGACTGATTATCCATGTAAAATCATGTAGTAGGAGAAGAGAGAAGGACAGGCAGAATTTCACGTATTAGTACAGGAAATAATTGAATGTTTATTTCAGATACCTTCTTAAGACATACTAGTGGCCAAGAAACATAACAAAAGTGCTCAACATCACTGATCATCAGAGAAATCCAAATCAAACTCACAATAAGATACCAGTCAGAATGACTATTTTTATTAAAAAGCCAAAATAATAATCATAAGAATAATATATGCGGGCAAGGTTGCAGGGAAAAAGGAACTCATACACTGGTGGTGAGAATGTTCAGTCACAGTGGAAAGCAGTTTGGGGATTTCTAAAAGAACTAACAATAGAACTACCATTTCATCCAGCAATCCTATTACTATGTATATGCTCAATAGAAAATAAATCATTAAAGCTATCAAAAAGACACTTGAATTCTCATATTCATCACCATAGTGAAGACATGGAGTCAACCTAGGAGCTCATCCACGGTGGACGGGATGAAGAAAATGTAGTACATATGAACCCTGGAATTGTACACAGCTATAAGAAGAAAAAATCACGTCCTTTGAAGAAACATGGATGCAACTGGAGGCCATTAACCTAAGCAAATTAATGAAGAAACGGAATATCAAATATAGAATATTCTCACATATGAATAGGAACTAAAACTTGGGTGCACACAGAAATAAAGATAAGAACATTAGACACTGGGGACTCCAAAGTGAGGACAGAGGGAGAGGGGCAGGGGCTGAAAATCTTCCTATTGGTTTCAAGGTTCCCTACCTGGGTGATGGGATCAATAGAAGACTAAACGTCAGCATCACACAATATACCTTTGTAACAAGCCTGCACATGTACTCTCTGAATTTATAATAAAAATGGAAATAAAAGTAAAATAAATTATTAAATGACATAATATATTACATTATAGAATGGACCTTATTTCAGTGATACATAACTGAAACATGCTAATAAAATGGGATGGCTACCTTTGTGCAAATTAACTAGACTTTAGTTGCACTAATTAAGAGAGCAATAGCTGAGACAATCAAACGATAATAGACAAGTTATAATTGATGTCAAAATTCTACCTTATTATATTACCTTCGAAATCATATCCAAAGTTTCCTTCTAGTTTGAGAAACCTCTCTCTACATATATATAGAACAAAGATTGCTTTTGCAGATTAGCATGATTTTAATAGAGCAAATTTCGTCTTCGAATTTCATAAGCACCTTCCAATCCATAAGACACTGTTAGAAAAAACTGTCAATCAGGCTAGACACACATTTCAAAGAGCCTATGAGGTTGCAAATCACTTATGCCTCACTCTCGTGTTACCAAGATAATGCAAAGCACTTATATAGTGTTTCTTAGCTTGAAAGAGCCTAGGAACTTTAATTAATTAATCCTTAGACGACCCAGTGAGAGAGTGATAAGAAGCCCCTTGAAGAGATCATTTAACTATATAATTCACACTTGCTTAAATGTAATTCAGCATATGTGCCGTGTTGTGTTTCCCTGCTTTCCATTTCAATCTTCAGAGAAATAATATTTATGTGTGACTATATCATGCATAGGCATCTATTATGAATAAAATTATGTAGACTGCACTCTGACTGCCACTAAAAGCTAACAGATATATGTACGTCCAACACATAAAATACATCTGGTACATTCTGCTGTATTTTCTTTTCTTATTCATTTCATATCTCATTTTCAGGTATTTCAGAGTGGACTTCTCAGATTTGAATAGGCTGAAACTTTTTAAATGAGGAATATACAATTCTCTTGTTAATTTTTATAATTAGTTTTTTGGAAAGTGTATTAAAACTAAATGTTTATAATTATGCTGAATATAAAAGAATATCATATGTGAATGCTTCACCCAAATGAAAGACTATTTAACTATTCTATTTAGAATTCTCTCTAGTAGGATTTCCTTCTCTGTAGGTAGCTGGCTACAGGAGTCTACCAAAACAAATCTATTTCTGCAGTAAATACCAACACTGGCTTACTCAGGAAAGCACTCTTTCAGGCTGCAAAACACAATACATCTTTTCCCTGAGCAGGATAAATTCTTATACAGTTTTACTGTTCAACTAAAATGTCAATTAAAGTTAATCATTTCCCTTTTTACTACAAAGAGAATCTCATTACTTTCTAATTACTTGCCCGAAATCTATTCTCTATAACTATCTAAAATTACATAGACATACACACATGCATACAAAAGAAACAGTACAACTGGACGACCAACCAATGTGTACACGTGCTCTGTTTTAGAAAAGTTTCTACTGTACTATTTACAGTAAGGTTATAGTTGTAATTCAATCAATGACCTATTTTAAATGAGTGCCTAGAACATCACTGGGGAAAGTGTGTACAATGCAAGAAACATTTCCCTATGCATACACTTTATTTGTAAATATGTTTATACTGTATAGTTAAAATGGTTAACTTTGTTGTCAAAGATTGATACTGGCTAAAGTTTTGTTTCTTAATATATTCTTCTTTAATTTTTTCCAGTATATTTTGAAATGTCTTTCATATATTTACTCTAATTTCATCTGGGAATAGATAGCCAAAGATAAATGGAGAAAACCATTTTTTTCCTATAAATTTATCATCTCCTGAGTGTCAAACTTGTCATGAAAGGAGAGATGCATCCGCTGCTCCTACTTTAGGACCAGGCTTTCCACCAATAGATTATAAATGTGAAAATATCTGGCTACTTAAAGCCACTGTTCTGCAGAAAACACTATTACAGTCTGAGATTGAACCCTAAGAATTGGCCTTGGGAACTTTGAGACTCTGGTCAACTAATTTATAAGCTAATTTCTAAGGGTGTTCTCTGTTGCAAGAGTTATTGACTCTTTAGTCAAACACTCTATCATGGAAAAATCTAACCTAGTGGGCCGTTTCGTCATGAGATGGTAATAAATAATAATAAAAATATTCCTGGAATGCAGATAGCCAGAAATATAGGTCTTCAAGGAACAGTCCTCTCAGTAACAATGTGAAAGTTTGTCTGAATTTCCATTTCCACATTATGATAATTATGCCACATTATGTAGCAATTCTGTAAATTATTTCTGGTTTTGAAAAACTTTACTCTTGAATGTGGATTTACGTTTAAAAGATAATATTGTTTCATAGGACCATTTGCATGTATAAATTATGCATCATTTTATGGGAGCTCATACATGGACATCTCATACAGAGCAAATGATGAGACAGATGTGTGAGATGCATTAGGGTGGTTGAAGAAGAAGCACTGTTTCCACTCTCTGGGTCTCTAATTTCCAATAAGACAAACTACAAAATAATTACAAATAAGAGTTTAAAGAAGAATGACTCAATTTCTTGCGTCTGATTGCTGTTTTGTATCCTATAAAAACTTTATGCTCTATCTAAGACTTGAAATGTTTTAAACATTAGATGTTGGTCTTCAGGACACCAAGTGGAAGCCAGGGGACACATGCAGTTGCTGCCTGGGGGATCTTGTCTAACGGAAGAAGTCAGTAACAGGCAGCTGAATGGGCAGTGGGCCAGTGCCAGGTGTTTAGCTGAGACTTGTATACGTTTTTTCAGAAATTCCCAGAAGTATTTGACAGAAATGAAACTGGTTTACCAATGCTCTTTAAAAAAAATCAGCTAAAGAACATCCTATAGTGTCCTGAAGAGAAAAATGAGCAAGGCACATAATTTGAGATAGCAAAAATACTAGGTGACTGCAGGAGCATAGAAAATCTCAGGCAGCTGTTTCACATGACTAGCAAAATACACTATTAAAATAGTTGCATAAACTAGGAGTTGGTAACACTGGGGAAAACCAAGATGTGGGCAAAGCTGGCTGGGAACAACTGGACTCAACATGGTGATGAATTTCAGCTAGGTTTCACCTTGGAGAAAATAGCAAAAAAGTCACTGCTACTACCATGCAGCAGAGCAACTGATCAAAGGCAGCAACTGCCTAACTATGGCTGGTTCACATGTGAAAAATAGACATCCCTTACTTACTTTTTATGTTATCTGAAGTAAAAACATTCCTTACTGATACAACGTTTCATTTTCTTCCTTATTCTCCACGATTTTCTTTCTTCTCATATTACTTATAGCTTGTAACTTATTTTGTCAAATATATGCAATGAGATAACACTGCAGTATTACAGAAAGCAGACTGCATGGGAAACAGACTCATATTGAAACGGGAAGAAGTCCCTAATCCCCTCTCCCGCGGGGCGTGCAATGAGGACAGGTTGTGGGGATTTGATCCCAGGCAGTGTCTAGGGGTGAATGTTTACAGCTCCTGAATCCCCAGAGGGCATGTGTTACATGGTCCATTCGTCGGTGGCTTGTGTTAGTCAGCTCCATCAGACATCCTGACTTACTGCAAAGACAGAAGGCTATCTGAATCCCGGGGTTTATGGCCTTGGTGTACCTGAAGAATTGGCTCACACGTGGGCTTGGAGAATAAGTGCAAGGTTTCATTAAGTAGAGGTTGTCAGCAGATAGATGGGGACCCAGAAGGGAGATGGAGCGGGAACGCAGTTTTCCCTTGGAATGGGACAGGTCAGCGCTCTCCTCCCACAGCTCCACGAAACTCGGTGTTCTTCTGCGGTGGATGGCCTGCAGCCTCAGTCTCTGTGCTCTCCTTCCTCCGGTGTCTTCTCGAGGTCCAGTTGCTGTGACTTTTTCTGCTAATGGTCCCTCTAGACGTCCAGCTGCTAGGATCACTGCCTGCTAGGATCTGGGGGTTTCTTATATCACAGGATGGAGGTGTGGCAGGATGGAGGTGTGGCAGGCCAGGGTGGTCTTGGGAAATGCAACATTTGGGCAAGAAAACAGAAGTGCCGTCCTCACCTAGGTCAGTGAGCACAGGCCTGAGGGTGGAGCCCAAGCCAAGGAACACGCCCTGCTCTACCCAGCACTTCCCTGTCCCCCTTCCACATCAATATATTTTATTTAAATCTCCAAAAATAGCACCCAAATCCTTTAGAGAAGACAACTGCAGAAAATGGCATTAGAAGAGCCAGTCTGGGATTATGGTCACTACATGGAAAACGGAAACACACGCAGTGTTTCCTGCAGGCCGTGGAATCACTGCTGAAACGTATCCCCTGCTGAGAAGGACAGGGAAACAAACTGGCTTCTCTCATGTTCTTGTTCTCTAATCTCTGCAGTGTCACCCCTTGACTGAACTGAAACAGGAAGTAATTTTTATGGGAGCCTAGGAACCATGCCTCACAGGGGCCAGGCCTCTCTATTACAGAACAGTGCCAGGAGAGGTGATTGACCTCTGTGGTATCTGTGGGCATATAAACCCAGGAGCACACACAAAGGAAGATCAGAGAAAAATATACTATCAAAGGGTCAAGAGAGGAGCAGTCTGAGGAATGACTCATGCATGATATTTGTGAAAAGACCAAAAAGTAAAACGGAGCTTATGAGGTAGTAAACTAAGAAGAACATAGAGAAAAACAGGCAAAATCGTAAAGTCAAGGGTATTTACCTTTCCTTTTAGGATTTTTAAAATCCCTTCCAGAACGCTTTTCCCAATATCTTTTATTCATTGATTCATTCAAGAAATATTTATGGTCTAAGAATTGGGCAGATGGCATCATATGCACTGTTAGTACTTCTATCATTGACAGAAAGAATGTTTCTTTTCTCCCACAATGTTTTTCTCCTAAACATTCTTCTTGCAAATTGGTATTCTTACAGATCCTGTTCTTTGTTCCTGCCCTAAGAAGCTTCCCCACACCTGTCTTAACCCAGTTAAGAACTTCTTTCCGCTCCAACTAAGTTATTAAGTTTTACACGTTGTAACACTTGCACAGTACATTGCAATTATTGTTCTTCTCTTCATTCTCCAATTAAGCTATGAATGTTTTGAAGGAAAAGGCTATAAAGACAATGACTTGACATTTGTCAGTAATTATTTCACAAACGATTGTTAGATATTTGTACATAATATTCTAACATATTTATCTTGATTTTTGGAAAACAATATAAGCCATTTTCTCTGCCCATTCCCCATGAACTGCTCAATTTTAAACAATGTCTATGCTCTTGGAGCAATTATACAAACTTTCAAAAAACACCTGAAAGTGTTTTTGTTTTGCTTTGTTTTGTTGTATTATTTTTTAGAGACAAATTCTTGCCTGGTGAAGTGCAGTGTGCCTTGACTGCTCACTGCAACCTTGAACTTCTGAGTAACTAGAAAAGATGCGTGTCATGATGCCCTGTTTAATTAATTAATTACTTTTGTAGAGTTAGGTCTTGCTAGGTTACCTGTGCAGGTCTCCAACTCTCAGCCTGAAGCAGTCCTCCCTTCTCAGCCTCTCAATTATTGGGATTCCAGGCATGAACCACTGGACTTCAAAGAGGAAATTTTAGATTTTAGAATATTGTAATATGTTATACTTAATTTTTTTTCAAGTTTGCTGTTGCAGTGGCACTTGAGAATAATTATTTCTTATGGTGAAAGTGTGATTTCTTGTATCTAGTCATCTACTTTTAAAATCTTTATTCTGTTTACTTAAACCCTAATAACTGGTAGTCAGCTCAGCTGAAAACGGATTCCATGGGTGTTTTGTGTTGAGGTTATTAAGACAAGTGTAGAGAGATATTAAAGGCAAAAGACATTTACTTTGTATATAAAACACTTATCTTTTTATTATGGCCATATATTTGAATAATTATAATAGGCATTTGATATGAGAAGGATTATGTATTGCTTAGTATATCTCAGGTGTTGTCTAGGCAAATGTATATTTCTTGAGTCATATTATCCCATTGTAGAGTATTGTGAGCTAAGTACAGTTACCTTCCCACTTTACAGATACACTGAAAGTTATCTAGGCATTCACAGTTCATAGGAAGATTAAAACAAGCTGATAGAAATATCAGTTCTACAACAGAGTAAGAACTCATTTTTTTCTTGCAAATAGTGAAACATTTGTTTGTTTTAAATAAAAGAGGTACTGGGGAGAATGAAAATGGTAATATTACACACCACTTAAGTTGCCTCCCTAGAGGCACAAATATACACTTGAGCACATGATTGGGATGTCATGTTGCCAGTATTGTTTAGATTTCTCTGCTTTGAAACATTTATGCTAAGGCTTCATCCTTGCAGATAGGGCATCATATATGGTATGGGTAGTTTTTAAAAATACCTTGAAATGCATATTTTAATAACCAATTTTCCAACTTTGTTTTAATCAGGGGTCGATGATATGTGGCACTCCTAGTAAGTAAATGAATGTTTGAAGTGCTGTGAGTTATTTTAGCAATTGCTCAGTTTACCATTTAAGTTATCAAAGATCTTTACTTGTGCAATATCATAAAAATGTGGGACATTAAAAATTAATAACAGAATTTATGTAACTAAAAGCTGCCATCTAATATGATATTTTTCAGTAAGATGACAGCAGCAATTACGCTGAAAAATAGTCATTCCCATAGTTTGAGCCATTATAGCAATTTCCACCTGGGGATTTCACAGTCAGATTCCAGTTCTGGACAACAGTGACTAACGTAACGGTTATTAATGAGAAGAGATTTTGAGACGTGTAGCCGTGTTTAGATGTCAGTGCCTTGAAGTGATGGATTTGGCATATTAGTAAGAAAGACTGCTTTGGACTGGATAATAAGAAACATATTGAATTGTCTTTCTTGTCCTCTATAGCATGAAAAGTCAGTCAGAGATACAGAAACCATGGAACATTTCACAGCATGGCCTACATTTCACTTCACTTTTATCCTTTTAACCATGCACAAAGTTTATTAAATATGCAAAGTAGGAATGCTATAGGAAGAAAGAGCAGTCGTCAGAGGTCACAATCCACAGCAAGGTGACAGTCTCTTGTGGATCGCACCCTAAGTGCTAATTAGAGTGAGAATCTACTTTCAGGTTGCCAGCATGGAACAAGGAAAATGAAGCTATCAGCAGTTAACATTATTGTATTAATTGAAATGAATGCTGACAGAGATTTTGTTGGCTTTACAACAAATTGAATATGGATAATGTAACCGCTTATCAAATTCCACGCATATAAAATTGTGGATTAATTAAAAAATCACACAACCCATATATTTTGGGTATCTCATATAAATTTCTATGTACATGTGCAAACTTGCAGTGTGCAAATATGTGTCTACATCTAAACATGTACAACTGCATTGACCAACAGTTAGAAAGTTAGAAATTATTCTCCCATTTTACCATTTCCTTTCCTTGAAGTTTGTCACAAATATAATTTTTCCATCTGTTCGAAGCCTACTCTCTGGAGGCGTGTAATTTATGGATACAGTAAAGCCATAAAATAATACAGGGTTTGTATCAGACAAAACAATAACACTCGTGTTATAAAAGATCCATTGTGAGAAGAAAGTTATACTTCACATTACTACAAATACAGAAGTATGCTTTCATCAAAAGCTGAAATCAGTCAATATAATTTGTTTTTAATGTTTTACTTAAAATAATTTTAAAAGGATTACTCAAGTAGAAAAACAGTATTGGTAATAAATAATGTTGAAGAATTCCCTTTAATTTGTTGATTAAACTGAAAGTAAAACACTAAAAAGTACTATGTAATGTAGTTTAATGAAGATTCTTTATGGTTTTCATAAAATAAATAGTCTCAATGGAATATTTTAAGATTGAGAAAGTTCCATATATCATTGTATTGTACTTTCACTTTATTATTTGCTTGCATGTCATAACTGATGGAAATAAAAATATTTATGTTTACACATATGCAAAAAGTGGATTTTTGTCTATGTTTTCTAGTGAGACAAAGTTACCAATAATTTCATCTGTATGGGAAAATTTTTACAAGCCCAAAGTTCTTAACTTTCTTTTCTTTTGACGTTTCATATTTCAGCCTAGGTATGAGATGGAATTGACTGTGGTCATTCTTTGATTTCACTGTGATTACTGAGTTTCTGATACAGTGTTAGGAATGTATAGACTTTAAAGCTTGCTTTCTTCTTCTTCTTCTTCATCTCCCTTTGGACCTGTATATGTGATTTCTGCAGTAATGTGCATCGTTATCTGACATACAGTTGCTGAAAGATACAAGCATAAATATAATTCTTAGTTTCAGTGAATCTTTAGGAACAGACAAGTAAAACTGAAAGATAATTATGGTATGAATGTTAGTAAACTGTTTATCACAGAGGTACAATAAGGGTGAAAATAAATTTAAAAATACATGCCTCATCCAACACATGAGGTAGTAAAAATGAAAAATTTAATTTGACATAAAGAGCCATTTCAAAGTTATGGTTATTTCTGGTGAGAGCTAGTAGCTCAGAAACCATGAGGAAGTCCTGCAAAGCCACATGATGGATTTGCAGGTCAGGATGGGAAGCCTGGGTCTTGGGGAGGGTTCCAAGGTCCTGGTCAGGTTGAGGTCCTCCTGGGGCTCGGGGACGTCTCAGTGGGAGAGCTGGGAAGGGGAAATGCATGCTTCACCCCAGCTAGCAGGCCACCTCAGCCCACCTAGATGAAACTGTCCCTTGACTATCCTCTTTCTCCTTCTTGGACAGGCAGGTGGAGGAACTCAGCCATCCTGAGTACTGGTGGAAGGATGAAGTTTGCCTGTCATCGCAACATTTACTTCCACAATGAAGTGATCCTTAAGGAGTACTGCATTGGAATTCTTAATAAGGAGTGCCTCCCCGCATGGTAGAGGGTGTGGTATGTGGGAAGCTAGGTCTGGCATGAGCCTTCCCAACTCCTCTCGCTCCAGGATAGAGGGTGACTGGCTCCACTGTGTCCAGTGGTTCTAGGGTCATGCAGGTGAAGGCCCCAGTTTCAGGCAGGACACACCTAACTGAGTTTCTTCAGCTGGTTGGCTGATGGTGACTGCCCAGGGTATGACGGGTTGCTGAGGTGGGGTGGTGGTGGGGCATCATGGGAAGGGAGCTTGTTGGTCATTGCTTGGCGTTGGAGGAATTGGCTTTGAACCAGAACCTGACCTGTCATGACCACTTTGCCCAGTTCCCCAGATCATCAGCCAGGGCCCGTGGCTCAGTCTCATGCAGCACTACCCAAGGGAGTTAGGCCCTCAGAGAGGGAACAGAGAGGAGGCTGGGGAGCAGCCCAGGGCTGGGGGATGAGAGGCCTGTGGGTCCTGGAGCTAGGACACACATAGCGAAGCCAAGGCTCAGGGAGGAGACTGTGGTAAGCAAACTCAGACCATGCATGGGCTGGGGGAGAAAGGCCCGTCAGGGAACTGTAGTACCCACATTTCAGGATTGGGGAACCCTAAGCCCCTCAAGAGGCATAAGTAACTAAGATCAGTGGGTGAGAAGCCAGGCTCAAGGGATAGCTGCCTCACCATCCCTTGCTAGCTTCCTTCTCTGCCCTGAGGCCTGCTACCACCTGAGGCTCAGTTTGGACTCAACCAGGGTGCTCTCACCCTCCACACAGGTGCCCACCTGAGGCCCGTCTAGGTCTACATCCTCCCAGAATGGCTCTCCCAGGCCTGTCAAGTTCCATTTCCATGACTCCAGCCTCCCCAGATGTGCTTTCTCCCTTCTGCCATCCTCATTCTCCCAGCCCCTGCCCACCCCTAGAAAAGACAGGCCACCACACAGGGAATCTGGAGGACCGCACGGGGCTCACAGGGCCGAAAATGTGAAGAGATGGCAAAATGGAAGGGGACCTTCTGTGTGTGTCCAGGAAGGCAATCTGGCTGGATATTAAGGCCCACCTCACTATTGGTGATGACACCCAGCGTTTCTTGGCCCTGAGCATGTGCACACAAACACACACATTGTCCATGGCATTGACGTCAATACTACCTAACTGATCCTCAGATTCTATACAACCCCTATAAAAATATCAGTGACCCATTCTTCATAGAAAAACAATCTGAGAATCCTAAATTTGCTATGAAATGGCAGAAGATCCTGAAGACTCAGAGCAATCCAGTACAAAGTTCAAAGCTGGAGGCATCATAGTACCTAACTTCACAATATACTACAAAGTTTTATGTATCGAAATAGAACAGCACTGGCAGAAAAGCAGAGACATGAGCTAATGAAAAGCAACAGGGGACCAGGACTAAGTCACTGCATTTACAGCACATGACCTTTTCCCAAAAAAGCAAGAACGCCCAATGCAAAATTAAGTATCTTCTATAAACTAGGTTGGGGAAAACCTGAATATCCACATAAAGGATTTTACAAGTAGATTATTTCTCACCAAACTCCATTGTCAGACCTGCGATGATAAAAGTACCAGAAGAAATCACAAGGAGGAAGTTGCATGACATCCATGTGGGCAATGAGGGTCTCAAAGTGACTGCAAGAGCACAGTAAACACCATCAAAAATAGAGAATGGAGTTATATCAAACTAAAGTGCTTCGGCACACCAAAGGAAACTAAACAGAGGGAAGGAACATCCTACAGGATGGGAGAAATTATTGGATTACCATACGTCCGTTAGTGGGTGAATATTTACAATACATAAGGAACTCCAACAACTCAATAGCATGAAAACAAATGGGCTAAGGAGGTGAATACTCGTTTGTGAAACTAAGACAAACAATTTCGCAAAAGACACACTAAAAAGCACTCATCATCCCTAATCCATCAGAAAAATCAAACCACAATGAGATTTCATCTCACTTCAGTCAGAATGCTTATTATCCAAAAGACAAAAACAAAAACAAAAAACAAACAAACAAAAAAACAAAACTCATTTCTGCTAAGGATGCAGAGAAAAGGAAATCATTGCACACTTTTAATGAGAATGTAAATTAGTGCAGGCATTACAAGAAGTTTTATGGATTTTATTAAGTATAGAATCGCTGGGCGTGGTGGCTCACGCCTGTAATCCCAGCACTTTGGGAGGCCGAGGGGGGTGGATCACGAGGTCAGGAGGTAGAGACCATCCTGGCTAACACGGTGAAACCCCGTCTCTACTAAAAATACAAAAAATTAGCCGGGCGTGGTGACGGGCGCCTGTAGTCCCAGTTGCTCGGGAGGCTGAGGCAGGAGAAAGGCATGAACCTGGGAGGCGGAGCTTGCAGTGCGCCAAGATCGCGCCACTGCACTCTAGCCGGGGCGACAGAGCGAGACTCCATCTCAAGAATAAAAATGAAAAAAGAGTCTCCAGAAATCTACGAGTAGAACCACCCACCATATGATCCAGCAAATCAGAATACCGGGGCACACGCAGAGGTACACAAATCAGTATGCTGAAGCGGTGCGTGCACCCATGCAATTATTGCTGCACTCTTCACAGTTTCGCTATGGCCAAGATACGGAAGCAACTTGAGTGTCCCTCAATTGATGAGTGGATAAAAAAATAGGGCACATAAACACAATGGAAAAATGCGCTGCATTGTCAAAGAAGGAAATCCTGCCAGTTGTGACAATGTGTGTGAATCTGGTGAATGTGTGCATGCCATTTTGTTAAATGACATAAGCCAGTTATCAGAAAGGCAAATAGCCCACTACCTCGTTCCTATATGAAATCTAAAAGCAGATCTCACAGAAGTAGCGACTCCAATGGTTGGGGTGGTGTTTAGTGAAGAGGGTATACTGAGGAGATGTTGGATCAAGAACACATATTTCTAGTTAGAAAGGAGGAATTGGTTAAAAACCTTTTCTGCAGCATGCTGACTTTAACTAGGGATAACACATTCTTTCTCTAATAAATGTAAGATGGGGCATATCACGTTTTATCACCTCAAAACGACAAGTGTGTGAGGTCATGCATGTGTTGATTACTTTCCACTATTTAAACTAGGAACATTTAATTTCATTATGCTATGCACTTGAGAAACTCCGCTGGTACACTTTTGATTTAGGTTAAAAAAGAAAGTTTTCATTACCGTTATCCCCCTTCAGTCACAGAATGCTTCAAGTAGAATGTTCCAGATGTCTTAAACTTTAGTATCAACCACATGTAATTACATCCTTTCACCTGTACTATTCCTCTAAAAAAATAAACGTTTTATGGTGATGCAGATAATTTTGTAGTCCTTCTAAAGACTTCTGAAACATTTTAAGCTTGTAAATTTTTAAAGAGAAAGAGCCTAATTAGAAAACTTGTGCAGCTTGCAAGGGAGATGTAATATATGCCTAATTTTGTTTCCATTTGTGTTCAAAGAAACAAAGAAAAATGTTCAACAAACAACACAATTTACTCTCGTATTGTATTTGCTTTTAAGCATGTATAGCTGAGCAATAACATCAGGCATTTTGCATTACATGTAACAATGTATTCTGAAAATTTTAATATAGATATTACATCTAAACAGATAGTTTTCAAATAGCATTAACAAGTACGAAATTACTTGAAAACCATTCCTTTTCCTTTGAATTCCTCAAAAACTTCATGGAGGAAGTTATTATCTACTTCTCTCCACAAAACCAACATGTTTCTTTCAGTAATATACAGGTAACAATGCAGAAATAACATTTCAATTTTCAATTTGCAAACAAGGTTTGGTATGCAATAACCATTATTTTGGATACTTGCTTTAATATCTGCTTCAGTCTCCTTTTTCAGGTTGACTTTCCCCACTATCTCCTATAGATACCACTTAACTTGACCTACGATATGCTACATGAGGAGCAGGGTGCACCCTATCCAGAGAAGGTGTATTCATTCAGTCTTTTCTGCCAAAGTGCTCATGACCACACGAATAAAAATCACTGCAACTGCTTGAGTAACTCTCCCGACTTCTGCCCTATCTATCTCGAGTATTGTTATAATCGTGATAGCTGCTTCCACCATAAGACATCCCAGGTCCTTGTGCAGGTGGTGCACCATGAGAGGTCCCAGCAGAGTTGATAAAATAATATGTTGGGCTACATTTAAACATTTTTACTGCTATCACTAAAGCATGAACTAATTAAAGTACTATTTGGAAATATCTGCTTTCCTCTGCCTTTGTTGACAGGATAATAATTAAGCCTGCAATAGTAGAAGGTTTTATTTAAAATAAGTGTAAGAGTAGTATTTTGAAGCTTGACAAGTTTAATTCTAAGGTAAATGTTGAGTCACATTTTCTGAACATGAACTGAAGTTCTCACTTTCATATCGTTCCCTATATTTTATACTGTTAAGAATACTCATTATTGAAGCACGTTATATTTGTTCTTTATAATTTTCCTTAGAATTTCGTGTAAATAATGATCTGATCTATTAAATGTAATTCTATAATTTACAAATCCATCCTGGACCATTACCATATCTCTGAAATGCATCTCTGTAAGAACTTCCACTTACTCATTGAGAAAGATCTCTACCACAGGCCTCAGAGTAGCCACCACGATCACTAAATTGAAAAAAAAATAATAAAAAAGTGTTCTTAATGGCAGAAAGAACAATTTAAGAAATCAATTTAATAAATCCAGATAACATTATAGTACTTATATCCTGTAGAGGAATGTTCATCCTGACTAGAATGACCATAATCACAGTATGCATAGCCTCTAGGTGGTGGAGCATAATCCCTAGCTTCTCAGGAACTTGGATGATGTCTGTGTGCATGAGTTTAAGCAACAAATTTTAAATTTTTAAATTCTAGTATCCAAAAATATATCTAAATAACAACTTAAACACAATTAAATTGCCAAACATCTAAATAGCTATTTCTCCAATAAAATAGGCAAATGCCCAGAAAGCACATGGAACAGATACTCATAATCAGTGATTCAGAAAATGTATTTCAAATCCACAACGAGATACCATACTTCACACACACACACACACACACACACACACACACACACACACACACTGGAATGGCAGTAAAAGCAGGAAATACCAAGTGTTTGAGGGGATGTAGATAAACTGGAACCCTGATACAATACTTGTTGGAATGGAAAATGATGCAACTTCTATGGAGAAATGTGGTGGTTCCTCAAGAAAACAAACATAATTATCATAGAACCAAGCAATTCCACTTATATACATACCCAGAATCGAATAAGTGTACTCAAACAAATATTGGTGCATAGAAACACTGTGGTGGAAACACCCCAAATAAAATAATGGGTTAACAGTTTGTGGAAGGAGTGAAGTGCTGCAATGTAAATGAACCTTCGAAACATCATGCAAAGGGAAAAGAGACAGATGCAAAAAGTCATGTAGTGTTTGAGCCCATTAACATTAAGTACCCACAACAGATAAATTCAGAGGTGGAACACTGACTGGTGTTTGCTAGCAGCTGAGGGAAGGGAGAAAATGGAAGGAACTGCTTAACTGGTAGTTGGAGTTTTAGCTTGGAATCATGAAAATGTTTCGGAACTCGATGGAGGTAGTTGTTGCATGACACAGAATGTATTAAACACCACTTAACTCTTTACCTTATAATATGTACTTTTGTTATGTGAATTTCATCAGCACAACAAAAAAAATCAACTATTTTATTTCATTTTTCCTTTAACTCTCCTTAATTGCATAACCATCATCTCTTGGTGACATATGGTCATTTATCCAGGAAGCGATTGTCACTCTGCATGGAGGACCTCCATAATTCTCTCTTCCACGTGATATGGGATATTTAACACTCATGTGATGGAACATTATGTAAAGAACACCAGATCTGAAACACTATTTTCTCTTCTCTCAAACAACTTTTTAAAATTATTGCTTCTATGACTCCATTCTTTGTTTCCTAAATTACTAGCCAATCATGACACTGTGAATATTTCTTATGGCTTTGGATAATCCCATGGCTCCCGCAAGGCCAGTTCTTCTAATGAAGCTGAAGGCTAACACTAATTCTCAGGTAAAGTTCATTTGTAATGTTAATAACAACTTAGTTATTATTTTCCTCTTCATATGAATGACTGATGACTACTAATGACAGAGGGAAAACATGTAAAACCATCAAACTTTTCACTGATTTTAAAGTTTACATAAATTGTCCTTTCTCAGCTGAAGAAGGTAAATTTTCCCATGTTGTTAAATTCATCTCACACACACAAATACTGCTACCTTTGAATGACTACATGCTAAATTTTTACATAAAAGTTCTCCTTTATCTCTAAGTGGCTGGCTCTATATTGACCCTAAGTGGCTCTATCTCTAAGTGGCTGTCTAATGTTGACAAATTAAAATGTATTAGTGAAGATTTTCTAATGATGGCCAACATTTACTTTTATTTCAATAACCAGTAACGTTAAAGGGGTCATTACAACATTGTTGCTATTTCAAAATAGAGAAGGTTCTTCTTTAATATCCTCTTCACTAGCTATTCCTTAAATGTCAGTCTTTCACGTATGATATGTTCACTAGCGAATTTTCCAATGAAATATGTTGGCTTTTGTGTCCTGAAGTCAATAAATACCTAGCTTCACTGACAGTCTACATATGAAATGTAAAATTGAAAATGTCGGTTTTCAATTTCCTCCATATTAGGATGGAGGACTAAGTAAGAATTTTAATTTGTTCTGCTTAAACTTCTTTGCTAAGAACTTTTATTTATTGTCTTGCTTTCTTCTGTTTAGTCTGCGATCTTAAAATTATCCTTCTGAAAAATACTGCTTCTATTAAATCCTACTGCTCACCTCGTGTTGCTTAGTTCTGAGTACTCTCCTCAAATAATTTCAAATTTTACACTAAGGATCTTCTGTTAATGTTTAAACCTCCCGGTACAATCTTAATTATTGATTTACATCCCCTTATATTTCACAACACCGTCCTTCTGCGATGCTCACTTAAGAATATTGAACTCCTTCATGTCTACCTTTCAAGCCTTGAATTTATTTTTAAATTATATTTAAGCCCAGTGACTCCTTTTCTGCTAAATGCTCTTGTAGTTCTTTTGAATCTTCATATAAGCAGGAAGAATGCCTTGCACATAAGCTTATTGAGGTCTCAGAAGCTGGATGGCCCAGCTCAGTGGCTGACGCTGTGAGCCAGTGTAGAAGGCTGAGGCAGCTGGACTGCTCAAGCCCCAGGCTTTAATGTCAGTTTTGAAAATGTAGTGAGATCCTCTCTCCACAAAAAAATAGGAAAAATGTTTAGCTAGGTGTAGTGGTGCATGCTGGTAGTTGCAGCATCTCAGGAGGCTGAAACAGGAGAATTGCTTGAGCCCAGGAATTTGAGGCTGTAGTGAGCCATCATCTCACCAACGCACTCTGACCTGGTAAGAACAAGACTCCAACCCAACAAAGAAGCTGAACAAGCAATTTTCAGATTGGAACATCAGGGGACCATTACCACGGCACCTAGGAAATGGAAGAATTCATTAGATGAAGAAGCCTACCATCAAAGAATACTGCTAGGAGCTTTTAGAAAAATAAAGGGGAATCCTCTAGCAAACACAGGATTAAAAGAAACGTTGGCCTCACTCTAATCAATTCCTTGATCTGCAATGAGAAGCTGGAGTATTTCTTCACCATAAACCTGAAACGTACCTAGTGAGAGAGAAACTATACTCAAAGTGATCGATCACCAATTAAGCCAATGTGTATGTCACTTCTATTTTGTTTGATAAACTTAAAGTTAAGCATCCAGGTAAAATGGCTCATTTTTAGTCCTACAAAAACTATGGTCTTTCTATCAGGTAGCATTTACCTTGGCCTCCCATCCAACTATTGCTTCTTGCCACAGCAGAAGGAGCAGATTTTTAGGAGGAGGCCCTCCACTTCTTGAAGAGGGACCACTTTTAACTGGAGTGAGTCCCCTAGAATAACTCATGTTGAGATCAAGAGTGTATCCACCATCATCTGCATTTCAAACAAACTCTTTTTTTTCTTTTTCTTTTTTTTGAGGTGGGGTCTTGCTCTTTCACCCAGGCTGGGGTGCAGTGGCACGATCTTGGCTCACTGCAAGCTCAGCCTCCCGGTTCATGCCATTCTCCTGCCTCTGCCTCCTGAGTGGCTGGGACTACAGGTGCCCGCCACCACACCTGGCTATTTTTGTGCGTGTGTGTGTTTTTAGTACAGACAGGGTTTCACTGTGTTAGCCAGGATGGTCTCGATCTCCTGACCTCGTGATCTGCCCTCCTCGGCCTCCCAAAGTGCTGGGATTACAGGCGTGAGCCACTGCGCCCGGCCTCAAACAAACTCCTTAGTTAACTAACATCACTGTTTCTTAAATGGCTAAGTTTTAGTTTTTTATAAAGATTTTCTACATATTATAATCTTACAAATTCACATTTGTCTAAACTAATAAAATTAACATTTTTATATGAAATTAGTACAATTCAAGCAAGAAAACTCCATTTAGAAAATCTAGAAAGAAACTCAAGAATCATAATATTTTCTATGAGAGAGATGTGGGAAAAGTAGGGAGTGAACAAGGAGCAGATATTGATCAGTAAAATATCTAAGTATACTATACATAAAAATATTAAAAGAAAAATGATAAATGACTTTATATCATTCTGTTATGAGGAAAAATTTTCAAAGCATATGATAAAGATAAACTAAATTCTATTCAAAGAAACTCAAATATTTACAATATCAAAAAGTGACACGTCAGGAAAATACCTTACCTCTAAAATTTGTTAACAGAATATAGAATTCTTACAATTCCCTTATAAAACACTAATTTTCAGATTAGACTGTTAAATTTTAATAATCTTTAAGAATTGCATATTACATAATATAAAAATATTTTTCATATATCTACAAAAAATATAGACATATGCCAATTGCCAGGTGGCGTTACAGGTTAGAATACACACATTCTCTTACATGACAGAATATTATTGAACCTCACCCTCAAGATCAATGGAGACAAAATAATCATGAAACTATGCATCTTAAAATGGAGCAAACACTGCAATTTCAGCTTCAAAAGAACATCTCCAGTTAATTACACATCTGGTTATTAAAACCCAAAAATAAATGATAGATTTTTGAAGGTTGGTTAATAGACAATACAAGTTAACTGATATATTTATTTATTTATTTATTTATTTGTTATTGAGATGGACTCTTGCCCTATTACCCCAGGCTACAGTGCAATCATGTGATCTCACCTCACTGCAGCTTCCACCTCCCAGATTCCAGTGATTCTCCTGCCTCAGCCAAGTAGCTGGGATTACAGGTGCAAGCTACCATGCCAGGCTAATTTTTTATACCTTTAGGAGAGACAGGGTTTCACCATGTTTGTCTGGAACTCCTGACCTTGTGGTCCCCCCATCCCATACTTCCCAAGTTCTGAGATGACAGGCATGAGCCATCTCACCCAGCCCATCCAATCATTTTGTTTTGTTTTGTTTTGTTTACAAATATATGGTTAGTTTTTCTTTTTTACGTAAAAATCGACCCCTCATTTCTATGGTGTAAATCACTCATAAATATCATTTTCAGTGACTCATCCTTCAGCAAAGAAAGATACATATATATCTGTGAAGCCGTGGTTATTAGACCTTTCCAGAGTCACTGACTGTTTTCAGAAATTAAAGTTCTACGTTTCTTAAATTGAAAATGCTTTATGGCAGACCAATGTACAAACTCTCTATCAAAATTACAACGCAATAGATTTGCATAGATGTTAGCACATGTATACACAAAAAAACAAATATTGCAAAATCAATCTTAAATACTGAGTTACTTTTTTCCTGTTGGAAAATTTTAAATATTCCATCCTATTTTGATGTTACAACTGATATGAAGTTCTGGGCCCCAAAGTTGAAAACTCTAAAGTATAATGAATATAAATGAGTTCTGCAGAAAACTTGTTGAGTGCAGGCAATCAGCATTCATAAACACAACTCAGTTTCAAATTTTTGTTATTTCAATGCAAAGTTATTACAACTTTAAAATGAATTTTAGATATTAGTTCAATCATTCTGATAATACACCTTTAGTACTTAGAAATAATTGTATCTGTAAGTTAATTTTCTGTTCATAAAGGAAATAGATAAAATTGAGAAAATTTGATATCGTCAAACTTACTTTCTTTCAGTCCTGTGGTTCCATTTTTATATTTTAAAACATTACCGAAGTGTCCTTCATATGAGAGAAGCCACCCTCTTGTTCCTCCACTACTTCGTCTTCCAGATCTCAGACTTCCTGCAGGTATCCTGTTTTTTGAAGAAGGTGGTGGTCTCCGCCTACCACAACTTTGAAAAGGTGGTTTCCTGGCTTGTTCTAGTTTTATTGCTTTTCCGTGCAAAGACTAAAAGTATTAAGGGTACTATCAATAACACTGGCACATTTAACCTAAGCACATTTTACAAACATTTTTTACATCAACTATAGTTCATAGTTAATTAGGTGATGCAAAGATGTTGGAAAAAGTGTTTTTGGAGTCACATGCCTTTAAAATGCCTTACTTGAGCAAAGGCTAAACCCTTGGGGAAGTAATCTAGGCAGACATTTGGAGGAAGAGAATTCCAGGCAGACAAAATAACCATTGAAATAATTCGGAGACTAGAATTAAGCAAGTAGTCATACTCCCAACATGTGGCAAGATGAACAAAGGAAAACACTTAAGTGAGATCAAAGACAAATCCTTTTGTTTATTCTGAGTATAATTCTGACTACTTGGAGAACAAACTGTAAGCTGCAAGTGAGTATCAGATTCAAGCAGAGAAACTAAACAAATGATGATGCTTCAACAAATGTAATGGCAGAGGAGGTGATACATGCAGTCGTTTCATGTGACTGTATAAGTTGTGCTTTGCGTAAAGTTACTTGGCTGAGGGCATAAGTAATATGCAGATAATGATGTTGAGTATGTAGGTGATTTTTTATTGTTTTGAACTTTCTTCTAAATTCCCTCTGGTATTTGATTTCACTTTTTAAACCAGTGTTACAATTATTTATACCTAAATGTTACATGGAACTCATGTAGTATGTACCATGTAAAATTTATTACTGTCAATCAAGTAATATGAAATTTACATGTGATAGAAATGTATAATTTATACTTTTAAGTTAATATCTTATAATTTAATATATATAAACCATATAAGCTATATAACTAACTTATAAATCTAAGTATTCCTAAACATACATAATATATGTATCTGTATATGTCATAACTAACATATATGTATTGCATATAGATGAAATGTATGCATTATATATTTTAATACAGATATACTATATGTCTATATGTATTTCCTTTTTTATATACTTTAAGTTCAGGGGTACATGTGCAGATGTGCAGTTTTGTTACATAGGTATACACGTGCCATGGTGGTTTGCTGCACCCATCAACCCGTCATATACATTAGGTATTTCTCCTAATGCTATCCCTCCCCTAGCCCTCCAGCCCACTAAAGGCCCAGTGTGTGATGTTGCCTTTCCTGTGTCCATGTGTTCTCATTTTTTAACTCCAGCTTATAAGAGAGAACATGCAGTGTTTGGCTTTCTGTTCTTGTGTTAGTTTGCTGAGAATGATGCTTTCCAGCTTTACCCATGTCCCTGCAAAGGATATGAACTCATACTTTTTTATGGCTGCTTACTATTCCATTGTGTATATGTGCCACATTTTCTTTATCCACGCTATCACTGATGGACATTTGGGTTGGTTCCAAGTCTTTGCTATTGTGAACAATGCCTCAATAAACATAAGTGTGAATGTGTCTTTATAGTAGAATGATTGACAATCCTTTGGATATACAACCCATAATGGGAATGCTGGGTCAGATGGTATTTCTAGTTTTAGATCCTTGAGGAATAACCTGTCTGTACTCCACAATGGTCGAACTAATTTACACTCCCATCAACAGTGTAAAAGCATTCTTTTTCTCCACATCCTCTCCAGCATGTGTTGTTTCCTGACTTTTTAATGATCACCATTCTAACTGGCCTGAGATGGTATCTCATTATGGTTTTGATTTGCATTTCTCTAATGACCATTGATGATGAGCTTTTTTTCATATTTTTGTCAGCTGCATAAATGTCTTCTTTTGAGAAGTGTCTGTTCATACCCTTCACCCATTTTATGATGGGTTGGTTTTTTTTATTGTAAATTTGCTTAAGTTCTTTGTAGATTGTGGATATTGGTCCTTTGTCAGATGGATAGAGTGCAAAAATTTTCTCCTATTCTATAGGTTGCCTGTTCACTCTAATGATAATTTCCTTTGCTGTCAGAAGCTCTTTAGTTTACTTAGATTCCATTTGTCAATTTTGCTTTTGTTGCCATTGCTTTTGGTGCTTTAGACATGAGGTGTTTGCTCATGCCTATGTCCTAAATGGTATTGCCTAGGTTTATCTTCTAGGCCTTTTTTGGTTTTAGGTCTTACATTTAAGTCTTTAATCCATCTTGAGCTTATTTTTGTATAAGGTGTAAGGAAAGGGTGTAGTTTCAGTTTTGTGCATATGGCTAGCCAGTTTTCCCAACAACATTTATTAAACAGGGAATCCTTTGCCCATTGCTTGTTTTTGTCAGGTTTGTCAAGGATCATATGGTTGTACCAGTGTGGTGTTACTTCTGAGGCTTCTGTTCTGTCTCACTGGTCTATATCTCTGTTTTGATACCAGTACCATGCTATTTTGGTTACCGTAGCCTTGTATTATAATTTGAATTCAGGTAGCTTGATGCCTCCAGCATTGTTCTTTTTGCTTAGGATTGTCTTGGCTATGCGGGCTCTTTTTGGCTCCATATGAAGTTTAAAATACTTTTGAACAATTCTGTGAAGAAATTCAATGGTAGCTTGATGGGAATAGCATTGAATCTATAAATTACTTTGGGCAGTATGGCCATTTTCATGATATTGATTCTTCCTATAATGAGCATGAAATGTTTTTCCATTTATTTGTGTCCTCTCTTATTTCCTTGAGCAGTGGTTTGTAGTTCTCCTTGAAGAGGTCCTTCACATCTCTTGTAAGTTGTATCCCTAGGTATTTTATTCTCCTTGTAGCAACAGTGTGAATTCACACATGATTTGACTCTCTGTCTGCTGCTGATGTATAGGAATGCTTGTGATTTTTGCACATTGATTTTGTATCTTGAGACTTTGCTGAAGTTGCTTATCAGCTTAAGGAAATTTTGAGCTCAGACAGTGGGGTTTTCTAAATATACAATCTTGTAGTCTGCAAAAACAGACTACAAGACTTCCTCTTTTCCTATTTGAATACCCTTTATTTCTTTGTCTTTCCTAATTGCCCTGGTCAGAACTTCCGATACTGTGGTGAATAGGAGGGGTGAGAGAGGGGGCATTTTTGTCTTCTGCAGGTTTTCAAAGGGAAAGCTTCCAGGTTCTGCCATTCAGTATGATATTGGCTGTAGGTCTGTCATAAGTAGCTTTTATTATTTTGAAATATGTTCCATCAATACATAGTTTATTAAGAGTTTTTACCATGAAGGGGTGTTGAATTTTGTGGAAGGGCTTTTCTGGATATATTGAGATAATCATGTGGTTTTTTCATTGGTTCTGTTTATGTGACGGATTATGTTTATTGATTTGCTTATGTTGAATCAGCCTGCATCCCAGGTATGAACCCAACTTGATCATGGTGAATACACTTTTTGATGTGCTGCTGGATTCTATTAGCCTTTATTTCATTGAGGATTTTTGCATCAATATTCATCAGGGAAATTGGCCTGAAATTTTCTTTTTTTGCTGTTTCTCTGCCAGATTTGGTTATCAGAATGATGCTGGCCTCATAAAAGGAGTTACGGAGGATTTCCTCTTTTTCTATAGTTTGGCATGTTTTCAGAATGAATGGTATCAGTTCCTCTTTGTACCTCTGGTAGAATTCATCCGTGAATCTGTCTAGTCCTGGACTTTTTTTTCTTTTTCATTGGTAGGCTATTAATTACTGCCTCAATTTCAGAACTTGTTATTGGTCTATTCAGGGATATGACTTCTTCCTGGTTTAGACTTGGGAGAGTGTGTGCATCCAGGAATTTATCCATTTCATCTAGATTTTCTAGTTTCTTTGCATGGAGGTATTTATAGTATTCTCTGATGGTAATTTGCATTTCTGTGGAATCAGTGGTGATCTCCCCTTTATCACTTTTTATTGTGTCTTTTTGATTCTTCTGATTTTTCTCTCTTTTCTTCTTTATTAGTCTGGCTAGTGGTCTATGTATTTGTTGATCTTTTCAAAAAACCAGCTCCTGGATTCATTGATGTTTTGAAGGGTTTTTCATGTCTCTATCTCCTTCAGTTCTGCTCTGATTTTAGTTATTTCTTATCTTCTGCTAGCTTTTTAATTCGCTTGCTCTTGTTTGTGTTCTCTTGTTCTTTTAATTTTGATGTTAGTGTGCTGATTTTAGTTATCTCCTACTTTCTGTTGTGGACATTAAGTGCTGTAAATTTCCCTTGAAACACTGCTTTAAATGTTTCTCAGAGAGTCTGGTAACTTGTCTTTTTTCACATTGGTTTCAAAGAACATATTTATTTCTGCCTTCACTTCATTATTTACCCAGTAGTCATTCAGGAGCAAGTTGTTCAGTTTCCATGTAATTGTGCAGTTTTGAGTGAGTTTTTAAATATTGAGTTCTAATTTGATTGCACTGTGGCCTGAGAAACTGTTTTTTTTTTTTTTTTTTTTTTAATGATTTCTATTCTTTTGCATTTGCTGAGGAGTGTTTTACTTCAAATTATGTAGTCAATTTTAGAATAAGTGCTTTTCCTCTGAGGGTAATTGCGGCTATAGGGAGAACAAAATGTTAGCTACAAGTGGGCATCAGAATCAAGCAGAGAGGCCAAACAAATGATGATGGCTTCAACAAACATAATGGCAGAGGAGGTGATACAAACACTCATTTCATATGACTGTATAAATTGTGCTTTGCCTAAAATTACACGACAAAGAACATAAGTAATATTCAGATAATCATGTTGCGTATGTAGGTGATTTTTTATTGTTGAGAACTTTCCACTAATTTGCTTCTGGTATTTTATTTTACTCTTTTAAACATAGTTAGAATTATTTGTGCCTAAGTGTTATGTGGAACTCTTGAAGTATGTACCATGTAATATTTAATACTGTCCATCAAGTAATATGAAATTTACATGTAATAGAAAAGTATAGGCCGGGCGCGGTGGCTCACGCCTGTAATCCCAGCACTTTGGGAGGCCGAGGCGGGCGGATCACGAGGTCAGGAGATCGAGACCATCCTGGCTAACACGGTGAAACCCCGTCTCTACTAAAAATACAAAAAATTAGCCGGGCGCGGTAGCGGGCGCCTGTAGTCCCAGCTACTCGGGAGGCTGAGGCAGGAGAATGGCGTGAACCCAGGAGGCGGAGCTTGCAGTGAGCCGAGATCGCGCCACTGCACTCCAGCCTGGGCGACAGAGCGAGACTCCGTCTCAAAAAAAAAAAAAAAAAAAAAAAAAAAGAAAAGTATAATTTACACTTATAATTTAATATATGTATAAACCATATAAGCTATATAACTAATTTATAAATATAAGTATCCCTAAACATACACAATATATGTGTCTGTGTAATTTATAATTAACATATATGTATTGCATATATATGTAATTTATACATTATATATTTTAATACATGTATACTATATGTCTATATGTATTTCTAATATATATGGTTATCTTTGTTTCCACCCATTCAGGTACAGCAAAATAGTCCTGTTCTTTCCCTCTTTGGCTGTCACTGGGAACTGGTAGGCCTGGTCAGTGATACCTCAGAAGCCTGTTTATGACCCTGTTCTTGTCATCAGGACAGGTTATACATATCTTGGATTAGATGGCCTATCAAGACATCCCAGAAACCACTGGGTCGTATTTGTTCCCTACCCTGCAATTTTCCTCCTGGAGTAGAAAATAGTCCACAAAACACACTTAGCTGTAACATAGGCTCTGACACTTTGGTCTTCCATGGATTCTCAGTACAAACATGGAGAAGATTAAGCACTTCCCCAGTGAACAGAAAGCACCAGCATACTTATTCAATGTTTTTGGTTCAAATAATAGAGACTTTTTTCATGCCAAAAGACTATTACACTTTCAAAGTGGTCACCTCTCCTCAGCTAGCAAATTCCCAATGGTATGATCCTGGATTTCTCCTGTTGCCAAACCGTGGGATCATCCTGATACAGCTGAATGCTGGAGTACCCCAGAAACTGACACTTCTCAATATTTCTTTTTTTCTGGACCCCAGAACTCCCAAACAGCTATTATACCTATACCCTGGAATCTTCCTCAGAAAAAGACAACAAATTATAAATATCAAGCTGTGACTGATTCAGCAAGATCCTGGATTAATACATTAGCTAGTAAAATTAGGCTTCATACTCTACCATTAGTTAGTAGTGGTGGATCCTGGTTTCTCTTTTCAAGGGGCCTAGGTGAATCTCAAGTTCCTTCTGAGATTGATACTGGTCAGTCTCAAATTCAATCTGTTAATGTTCTGTCTCATGGACAAATTGTAGCTAGACCTTGGCTAGAAATTACTCCTGAAGTTGCAACTTGGAAACAATTTGTGTCTTATAAAACAGGAACAGATTCAATCCAGTGAAGAGAGTATTAGACACCAAACATATCATGTAGCTCATAGAGTTAAGCCTGGTGCTAAACCATCAACTTACAACTAGATTCCACCAGTACCTTTCATAGTTACTAAAATTGAACTATGGGCTCATTCATCCCTCAGTGAAGATGGATTTCCATATCCTACAGTAACCCATATTTTTGAACCATGGTGTCAGCTACTCTTGAATGTATTTGGATCCCAAGAAACTATAGAAAAGACAGATGGATACTGGACTCTTGCGGAACCTAAGTCAACTTGGTTCTGGATTTCTTCTATACTGCATACTCCATATTCATGTGCTAAGTCAAAAGGTGACACTATTAGGTCTTGGATGCAAAATAAAACCAGTATGATCAGGCCCTCAAATCAAATGGATAGATTTAGTAACTTGAATAAACATTAGGCTATTATACTCAAACCCCTGATGCAGACATGCATCCTATTATGAACATAATTGAGCCCTTACTTCACTCTAAAGTTGACATGATCAGACCCTGGAGTCAGCCTGAAACAGCCATAGTCCAAATGTGGGCCTAGGCAGAAACTCAGTCAGGAAGACTCTTGACTTGCCTGAAAGCTGGTGCAATTAATCCATGGTTACAAACTGAAATTGAAAGAATGAGACCCTGGATTCAGCATAAATTTAAAATATTGAGACCCAGAACCCAGACTGAAGAATGGAAAAAAGAACATTGGACCCAATCAGAAAGAGATCCAGTTAGGTACTGGGCCCAAACTGGAATGGAAACAGTGGTACCTGGGCCCCAACCTGAAGATGATAAATGCAGACCCTAGAATCACACTGAAGCTGATATCAAACTTTTGTTTCAGTCTCAAGCAGAGACAGTCACACAGTGGAGAGAACCAGTAACTCTGACAGATCATCATTAGATACAGTCTGAAACTGCAACAGTGAGGTTTTGGAACCGATCTGTGACTGATAAGTTAAGAGACTGGATACATCATGAGATTATGCATTTAGACTCTGGGGTGAGGTTGAAAGTGATAAAGTTAGATCCTGGACCCAAGTTGAAGATGACACTTTGAGACACTCGATTCAGAAAGACTTTGATGTAATCAATTCCTGGGTACAAAATGAAGCTACTATATTAACACCATGCATTCAGGGAAAGTCTTGAGAATTAAATCCCTGACATAATCTGAAACTTCCACAGTGCCACTGTGGACCCAGACTGAAACTCCAACAGTAAACTCTTGGACAAATATGTTATCAGATACAGTCACAGTATGGACAAAGGCTGAATTTCAAGGATTAACATCCACCCATCTGTTGAGGAAAACTGATCCAATCATACTGTGGACTATTGCCAAATCTCCAGCAGTGAATCTCTGGACACATTCTGTATGTGATGAAGTCAAATTTTGGAACCAAGAAGAATTTCCAGCCTTATTGCCTTTGACAGAGCCTATAGCTAAGACAGTCCCACAATGGATCCAGGATAGATTTCCAGCAATGAACCCCTGGGCAAAAACTATAGCTGAAACTGTCATACCATTGACCCTTGGTGAAATGACACCAGTAAGTCCTTGGACAAAATTACAGCCTGAATATGTAGAAGGAAATACTTGGCTCCCATCTGAATTTAATCCAGTCTCATTGTGGACCATGGCTTATCTGCCAGCAGTAAAAAACTGGATACGTTTTGATACTGAAACAATAATGTTGTGAAACCAGGTTGACTTTCCAGCAATACATTCCTGGAAACAGTTGGAAACTGATATAATCACACTAGGGACCCAAGCTGAATCACTAGTGATGAATTCATGGATACACTCTCCTATATCTGATATGGTCACAATGTGTATCCAGGCTGAATCACTATTATTACATCCTTGGACACAGTCTGAAACTGATATACTCACAACATGGATTCTGGCTGAAACTCTAGGAGTAATTCCCTGGGAACAAGATATATTCCAACCATGGACCCACGCTGAACACCCACCAGTATCTTGGACTCAATCATTGATTCCGGGTAAAACAGCAGCAATGAATCCCTGGAGAGATGTTACAGCTGATATGGTCCTACCATGGAATCAGGCTGAATTTATAGTAGGAAATGCCTGGACATAGTCTGAAACTTATACAGTCACACAGGGGATCCTGAATGGTTCTCCAGCACGATATTCTTGGACACAACAAATAGCTGATGTAGACAAGCTGTGGACCAAGCCTGAATTTCCCACAATAAATCCCTGGACAAAGTCTGTAGGTGATAGTACTATACAATAGATTCAGGATGAGTCTCCAGCAATAAAACCATGGACACAGTATGTGTCTTATACAATCAAACCATGGGCCCCAGATGAATCTTCAGCAGTAAATCTCTGTACACACCCTGAATCTGATAGCATTATCCTGTGGACACAAGCTGAGTCTCCAATGGTAAATCTGTGCACAGAGGCTGCAACTTCCAAAGTCACACCATGGGCCCAGGCTGTATCTCCAGCAGTAATTCCATGGACACAGCCTATACCTTCCATAATCGTACCTTGGACCCAGGTTGAATGTCCATCAGTAAATACCTGGACAATGTCCATAGCCAATACCATCACACTATGGAACCGGGCTGAATTAATAGCGGGATATCCATGGATACTGCCATGGGCTGCTACTATCACACTATGCACAGTCTGAATCTGCAGCAGGAAATCTTTGGACACAGCCTATATATGACACAGACACTCCATGGCGTAAGGCTGAATCTTCAGCAGTAGTGTACTGGACAGAATCTGTAGCTGATACACACACACCATGAACTCAGTTTGAAGTAAAGTTTACAGTTTTTAACAGTAAAGCCTTGGATCCAATCTGTATCTGATACACTCATACCCTGGACCCAGGCTGAGTCTTCAGCAGAAAAACATTTGACACAGGCAAGAGCTTATACAATCAAATGATGGAACTAAGTCAAATCACCTGCCATAAATCTCTGGAAACAATATGAAACCAATATGTTCACGTGGTGGACTGAGGCTGAATCTCCAAAAGTTTTGAGGAAACCAGCCCCACACTGCCTGGCAGATACCCCGAATCCAGTGGAGACAAAGGAATTAGTCCAACGGAGACAAAGGAATTAGAAAGAGACAGAATAAGAGTTTAAAAGGTGGGTTCAGGGGACCAGAGCATCGGACACTTGCAAATGGCATGGAGCTCTCGGCCTCCACCTAATTTATTAGTTTACAAGCTCCTTGTTCTTAGGGCAGATGGGAGGGGGAGGAAGGGAATGAGGAAAAGGTTTAATCCGTGAAGGAGAACTTGTGAGTCATTCAATAAAATGTATAGCAGTGGCAGTTTCTGTGAATTTCCTTGAGCAAAGGCATGTGTCTAAACGACTTAAGATCTTTAACTTATTGAGACTGAAATGGGTGGGAGTGGATTTCAGGAGAAGCCAAGATGTTTGATTATACTCCACTTCTTCAAGGGAGTGTTATTTCCCCGAGCAACCTGTGGCATTCTGCTGAGCTCTTATGCTCTCAGGGCATAAAGACATGAAGGCAATAAGGAGACTTTTCTCCTTAGAGGCTGCCCACGTCTCTCCATGGGTGTCTTACACAGGAGAGACCAACTTATCTGGCATTCCAGAAACTCTCTTTCTCATGTGTCTTCCTTTTTTGTCTCTATTATTTTTTTTTTATTAGAACTGCCATTGCTATCATTCATGCTCTCTGGCTTCTCTCCCAAGGCACCCTCTGCATCTATAGACTAAAAACAAACAGCATAAACAGACACAAACCAAAATAAAATTTGCAATTGTTGGTCTACCTATGGTGTTCATCCACTTTAAAGGATTACTCTTAGAAAGGCCATCAGTGGCTCCAGCAAGAATATCAGCTCCAGACAACAGGCTTAGGTGAGCCTGAGGTGTCTCGAAAAGTTGTTTTTTTCAATTTAGCAATATCTAGTGTTAAATTGTCTTCTTTTCCAGGTAGGTTATGTCTAATCATCTCCTAATGGTGTTCAGTGGCATTATAAGAGCTAGGAGTAATACGAAGATCAGAAATATTCCAATCACATTGCATTTGAATTCTATGCTCCATAGAATCTGATCTCCCATCCAAACTACTGTTTGATGGAGATCATTAATTTGATTTGCCAATTTTTGATCTATTTGGCTTTGGGAATGCCAAAGCTTAGAATAATTTTTCTGCCAACTATCCACAAAGCCCACAGTTTGAATAGAAGAGTGCAAAGCAACACCAGCAGCAGCAGCAGCAGTAGCTGTGACAGATATAAGGCCCATGATCACAGCTATTAAAGTAAATATGAACCTCTTTGATCTATTAAGTATTCTGTTTAGCACTTCAGTGATACTATGTATGGAGGGAGAGGCCTCCGAAGGTCTATTGAGGGAAACAGGTATCCAAACTCCTTCTCAAGACTTAACCAGTAAAATGCTATTATCTTTATTAAAGGTAGAATTAATGCAGGTAAAAAGATGACAGTTGAGGCATGGTATGGTTTGAGAGTCAGGTAGGATATTAATTTTTCCCACTGCCAATATAAAAGGAGGTTTAACACAACGCTGCAAATGCACTGTCTAGTTAGAGGTCATGGCTACAACAAATCGAAGTTTTTTACTATGGTTCTCTGTTTTATATTCTCCTTTCCAAATCTGAATTGGGATTTGAGCCATCATTAATTTCCACAATTCTGGATTCTCTGGACTTAGAATTGGATCAATCATTTTTGGGCTTGGAGGAGCCATACCATTCTCCTCCCACTTAATAGTGTAATTTGTTTCAATTCTTCTGTATAATTTTGGTGCATTATCTGGGTAGTCATTTGCAAAAGGAGTCTCTCTACAATCGTCATGCTGTCCAGTACAATTTACTGCAAAGTGTCCCATAGGGGCCCAATCAATGATGATTCCATAGGAATTATTTTGCAGTACAGCACTGCTACTTGCAATACAAGCTTCCCAGGTTAGAACCTCTAGTTTTCAGACTATTGAGTGGCCTGCCTACGCAGGGCAGGACTTCTTATTAGGTTTAAATTTATTAATCTGGTGATGCGTCATAACATAGCCATGCTCAAGGTATTTAATAGGGTCCAAACATTGAAATGTCCTTCCACTAAATACATGAATAGAGGCTTTTGATGAATTATGTGCAGGAACATAAGCCATCCAGCTTCGTTTATCAGAATTTAAACATCCTGCTGCCAGCCCCAGACAGATGAGAGTAAAGCAATAACCAATGGAAACACTCATTAACATTCCTTCCTCTTCTGGATGAGTAGGACCTTGGTTATCTGCTGGTCCAGGCATCCAGACACTATCATTAACATAAACCTCCACTGGGTCAACTAACCATGTTAACAGGCCTAATCAGTGGTGAGAGTGGAATGTAGGCCCAATAAGTGTAATTTTGATCTGCCCCTTTGCAGGGAGACTCACCACCAAGGAGATTACCACCGTCATAGCTACCATTAGATTACTGGTGGTCAGCGGCTTGTTCTGAGACCCCAGGTTCTCTTCTGCAATGTGAGCTAGTCTCTTAATCTGGCCCCAGGTTGGTGGAGTTGACGTGGCTAGTTTCACTTGTTTCCATGTGCCCAACAGAGATGTTCATCTGAGCCATCTGATCAACTGTGGGTGCAGGAACATTCCAAGGTCTTTTTCTCTTCCTTGGACTCTGGCTCATGGCACAGCTTAAGATGTCTTGTGGGTACCCAGACAGGAAGCTGATTCTCTCCTGGTGAGATGCAAGCAAATCCTCGAGCCTAACAAGACCCACTGGGGCCTTTTGTTTAGGCCAGTTTTTTTGGCTGTTGTTAAAGAGCTATCATCGACACATCTGCTCCTGTGTTGACCAGACCCTCAAATTATTTTCCTTGAATAAACCATAAAAATAAGTCTATTGTCAGACACTCGATTTACCCAATAGACAGCCTTGCTTGCTGAATTTGTGCTTCCAAATCCTCCTGTTCTTTTTTCTGAGCTTTCTCCTAACTTAACATATGGTAAAAGTAACAGTTGAGGTATTCTGTCACCTGGATTAGCACTGCAGGGAACAGTGGAGGAGAAAACAATTTGAATTTCTCCCTGGCAATCAGAGTCCACTACTCCAGTATGTACTTGAATTCCCTTTATGTTTAAGGTGGATCTTCCCAGTATAAGTCCCACTGTGCCATTTGGCAATGGGCTGTAAACTCCCATTGGGACCTTCCTAGGAGGCTCCCCAGGAAGGAGGGATACAGGTTCAGTACAGAATAAAACTACTGCCCCGCTTCTAGCTGTGGAGGGAGATAATTGCTGTACATTTGTACAGGGATAGACTGGGCCGGGAAGACTCCATTTGGAGTCGGGGACATCCCATCCTGAATTGGGAATGCCCCATTTTGAATCGGGGCCAGGGGCTGGCCCCTCTCTCCATTTCCCAGCAAGGGCTGTCTGCTGTTATCAAACTTTGAAAGACATTGATTAGCTCAGTGTTTACTTTTTTACATATGGGACAGGTTCCTGGTACCCTGCTTTTTCCTCCTGAGTTTTGCCTTTTTTGACTCTTTGTACACTCTCTTTTTGTATGTCCTGTCTGCCCACAGTTATAGCAAGATCCAGGGAACACTCGTGTGCTTTTTGTTACCTTTAGTTCATCCATTGCCTGAGCTAGGAGGCTGGCCTTATGTAAGTGCCCCACAATGCCATGGTAGGCTTTAATGTATTCACTTAAAGATTTTTCCTCATTTAGATCTGCCTTTCCCTTAATAGGTCTAATTGCTGCCTGACATTCTGTATTAGCATTTTCATAAGCAAGCAGCTGAATGATCCCTTTCCTGGCATGAGAATCCTAAATACCCTTTTGAGCCATGTCTTGCAAATGGGCGATAAAATCTGGATAAGTCTCCCTTGGACCCTGTTAAACTGAGTTAAAAGAAGGATAAGTAGTACCAGGGTTGTGATTTTTTTCCCAGACTCAGGCACATCGTTCTGAGCTGATAAGCAGCCTCATCACCCATTACTATCTGTTGATTTAGAGTACCCCATGCCTGTCCGATTCCAAGCAATTGATCAGATGTGATATTAACAGAGGTTGGGTTTGAGCATTTCTGCATGCCTGATTTGTTGCTTAATCTGTCCACCAGGTTTTAAATTGGAGAAATTCAGAGGGGGACAGGGTGGATCAGGCTAATGACTCCCAATCTATAGGTATTAAACGCCAGTTATAAGCCACAGATTGTAACGAGGAATGAATATAAGGATAATTTGGCCCATATTGTCCAATTGCTTGCTTTAAAGACTTTTAATATTTTAAGAGGAAATGGCTCCCAGCATGCTTGAGCATGTTCTCTGGGCTCCTCAGCTGGAGAAATAATTACCAGAAACTGCCAAGCATCCGAATTCCCCATTTCTTGTGCCTGGTGAATGGACGCCTGTATTGTCCCTGCGCCATAATTTGTATTTGGACTAGCTCGCAGTATTCCTCCGCCATAATTAACAGGCAGGTAAGCCTGGATCATTCCCTCCCCTTACTTGGCTGTTGGGCAAGCCTGAAGCTTCCCATTGCCACAGTTACTGGAAGGGAGTGCGATAATGGGAGCTGCAAGCCGCGTCGCAGGCTCCTGTTCCAAAAATACCTAAGACTAAAGTTGGAGTGGCCATTCCGGACCTTCCCCTAAAGGCGCAGTAGGTAGCACTGTTTCTTTCATAAGTTTTTGGAGGTTAGGATATATAACTTCCCATTTCTCCCCCTTTTTAAAACTAGACTGTGACAGTTCACTTTGCTGATTAGCAGACTCCTGATTATTAAACTTTTCTACATCATCCTGAAACTTCTCCTCCTCCTCCTCAGTGTGGAAAGGCTGCAGTGCTGTTTAAATTGCTGACCACACAGACCAAGTGGAGAAGGGCCCTCTTGTTGTGATTAAGTCTGATCCTACCTTGTCCCAATCTTTTACATCCATGTTTCCATATTCCAGGAACCAAGAAGAATACTTTTCTACGAGATGGAACAAAGATGTAAGATTTTGGGTATTCACAATTACCCCTCCGTGGCACAATAACTGCTGCACCAGGCTTAATTAACAAACTTACTCTCAGCCTGACTCATATTTTCCCTAGGTTACCCTGGAATTCTCCGAGCGCCCTACTTACCTGTAGAGCTTGAAGTGAAAACATATTCAGGTGTCCTTTGTCAGTCGTCCTCCACTTTGCACGCTCTGGCGTTCCTTCACTGGATTATTTGTAGGGATTATGGGGAGCCCCGCGTTGGCCACCAGATGTTGGGGAAACCAGCCCCACACCAGCTGGCGGTTACCTCGAGTCCGGCAGGTACCCCGAGTCCGGCGGAGATAAAGAATTAGAAAGAGACAGAATAACAGTTCAAAAGGCTAGTCCAAGGGACCAGAGTGTCAGACTCTTACTCATAGCCTGGAGCTCTCAGCCTCCACCCAATTTATTGGTTTACAAGCTCTTTGTTCTTAGGGCAGGCGGGAGCGGGAAGAAGGGATGAGGAAAAGGATTAATCAGTGAAGGAGAACTCGTGAGTCGTTCAATAAGATGTATAGCAGTGGCAGTATCTGAATTTCCCTAGCAAAAGCGTGTGTCTAAACTGCTTAAGACCTTCAATTCATCGGGACTAAAATGGGTGGGAGCAGATTTCAGGAGAAGCCAAGATGTTTGATTTTACTCCACTGCTTCAAGGGAGTGTTATTTCCCCAAGCAACGTGTGGCATGCCGCTGAGCTCTTATGCTCTCGGGGCATAAAGACATGAAGGCAGTAAGGACACTTTTCTCCTCAGATGCCACACATGGCTCCCCATGGGTGTCTCACACAGGGGAGACCAATTCATCTGGCATTCCTGAAACTCTCTTTCCCACAAAAAGTAAATGATTGGACACAGCCCATACCAGCTACAGTTATACCACCAAACCAAGCTGAATCTGTAGGAGTAAATCCCTCCACAAATCTTGAAACAGAAATTGTCATACTGTGGACCCAGGCCCATTCTAAAATCAACAATCCCTGCACATACACTCTATTTGATAGAGTGACACCATTGGCTAAGAATGTTTGTGTAGCAGTAAAACAACAGAGATAGTCTAAAACTAAAATAGTCACATCATAGACCCAGGATCTGTTGCCAGGAATAAATCCATTAACAGTGGCTGAAACTGGTATAGTCACACTGCAGTACATGGCTGTATCTCTAGTAATGATTCCCAGGAGAGAGGCTTTATCTGATACAGTCATAATACGGACACAGACCAAACCTCCAGCAATCACTTTCTGGTTACAATCTCTACCTGATGCAGGCAAACTATAGACCCAAATGAAATATCCATCAGTAAACACTTGGAACGAGGCTGAATTTCAAGCTGTAAATTCCATGATGGAGTCTAAGTCTCCAGTTGTAAATAGCTGGACAGATCCTGAATCTCCAGCCCCAAGTCCTCTGCTATAGGCCGAGACTGATATAGTCATACCATGGACCCAGACTCAATCTTTAGCAGTAAATGCTTGGTCAAAGCCTGTTGCTGATACACTCATACTGTATACAGCCTGCAACTCTATCATTAATCTTCTTTTCACAAAGTTTACATGGTACACTGAAAGCTTGTACTGAAACTAAATGTCTATCATTAAATACCTGGACAGAGGCTATAGCTTCCATAGATATACCCTGGACCCAGGCTGAATTTCCAGCAATAAATCCCTGGACAGAGCCTGTTTTTCATACAGCTACAATTTGGGCACAGGCTGTATCTGCAACAGTAAAGGCCTGGGCACAGCCTTCATCTAATACAACCAGATTATGGTCCCAATCTGAATCCGCAGCATTAATTGCATGGATACTGCCTGTATCTGACACATACATAGGATTGATCCAATTTGAATCTTCAGCAGTAAATCCCTGTATATTGCCTATGTCTAATACATTATCATTGTGGACCCAGCCTGTATCTCTAGCAGTCAATTCGTGGATAGAAGCAATAGTTTCCACAGTCACACCATGGACCAAACCTTTTTTTCTAGCAACAAATCCCTGGACACATCCTGTATCTGATATAGTTGCACTTTGGACCCAGGCTGAATCTTCTGCAGTCATTACCTCCACACAGCCAGTTTCTGACAAAATTATACTGTGGCTGCAGGCCCAGTCTCCAGTAGGAATTATCTGGACACAGACTGTATCTGATATACTTATATTATGGAACTACGAGGAATATTCAGCAGAAAACCCAGAGGCATGGGCTGTAGTTTCCTCAGTGTTACCATGGACCTAGCATATCCCTACAGCAGGAAAAACCTGGAAACTACCTGTGTCTGAATCAATCACTCCGTGATCCCAGTCTGAGTCTCCAGTAGTAAACACAACCTTTGATCCAAGATAAAAATCAAGAGTCTATTTTATGGACACATCATGAAATTGAATGTATCAGTGAATGGACTTTGCCTGAATTTGGAACACTTATATCCTGGATAGTGCCTGGGCCTCCAGCAGCAAAACCATGGTCCCAACCTGAAGCTCTAGTTATAGAACTTTGTTTAAAACTGGAACAGAAAAAATAAAACCTTGGGTTCACCAGAATTTCAAACACTGAGCACATTTACTCCCTTTGGACCTGGTAAAATAGCATCCTGGGCCAAACAGAGAACTACAACTTTAATAACATGGATCCAATCCAAAAGGGATGCCTTCTTCCCATATACACCATCTGAAGTAGGTACAATAAGATCCACAACAATTTCTGAAGCCGTAATAGCAAAATATGGATCCAGACTGAAGCAGGCACAATCCACCCTTGGACTCAAGCTAGAACTAATACAATCAGACCTTTGACTCATGCTGAATTTCAAGCAGTCAGACTCTGGACCCTGTCCTTGTCTGATACGCTACTGTATCAGACTGAAATACAGGCAGCAAAATGCTTGACCATGCCTGATATTAATATTCTGAGTGCTTGGCTTCAGACCCAAAATTATGTAAGAAGAAATGGTACTCAACCTTACTCTCAAACAGTTACTACCTGGATGCAGCCGTAATCCACCCATGGAACCAATCTGAAAAGAATGCAGTCAGACCCTGGACCCAGTCTGAAGGTGATGTTATCCAACCTTGGACCTATGCTGAAACCAATACTGTCAGACACTGGACCCATTCTGAAACTGATAAAATAAAACAATGGACTGAGCCTGAATCTCAAGCAAGTAGGACCTGGCCTGAGACAGCTATGTTGATATGTTTGTCCCCAAAACGATGCAGTTTGACCCTGGACCCAACTTGAATCTCAAGCGTCACACTCCTGGACCCACAATCAAATTAGCATAAATTACTCTTGGATTTAGCATGCACCTGCTGCAATCAGACCATGGACTTACTCTGGAATTCATCCCTGGACCCACCATGAAACCAATAGAGTGATAAGATACTGGTTCCAGACTCAAATAAATTCAATGAGATACTGGAACCAACCTGAAACTGAAGTATTCCAAATTTGGACTGTAAGCCAAGGAATAAAACCCTGTAACATGACTGAAATTGATACAGTCACATCTTGCTTACAGCCTCAATGTGATACAGTTAAATCCTGAATTCATCCTGAAAGTCAGCCACTTTCTCCCTGGCCCCAGACTGAAGTTGGTATATTTTGTCCCTGGACTCAGCAAAGAGCTGCTACATATCAAACATGGACCCACCCTGAAACCCAAGCAGTGAGACCCTGGAACAAGCAGGAAACTGATATAGTCAGATCTTTGTTTTACATTCAGGTGCATAAAGGCAGCTCATAGGCTTATTCAAAATCTCAAATACTCAGTTCCTCGATCCAGCCTGACATTGATATAATTCACAATTTTATTCAGTCTGAAACTTTGGTTCTAAGATTCTGGCCCAAGGTTCTACCTGCAGTAGTCAAACCACGGATCTTGCTTAAAGGAAGAACACTCATATCTTGGATACTGCCTGTAACCCAAGCAGACACAGACTGGATCCAGTCTGAAGCTGATATTATTGAATCCCTTGTGGATTTTAAAGGTGGCAAAGTGAGAACCTGGATCTAGCCTGAAACAAAAATACTAAGACCCAGAACCCATTATAAGGCTAATATAATTGCATCATTTTCTCCTCCTGAAATTGAGCTGAATGGAGAAACACTATTAATGAGTCATTTTGTCTCCTTGTCTAAACGTGTAACCTTTTTGCCAGTAAAAACAGTTTCTTTCCCAGATCAGTATTTAATAGCTTTGTTAACTGAGATAACTGCCACAGAAAGCCAGGATAAAATCAATTCTCTCCAACCAAGCCAGCTTAAAAGCATTTGGCTTCCTGGAAGAGTTGTTTACCAGCACTATGGAAGGAAATTAAAAATTATCAAGATAAAAGAAAGCCCTGAAGTCCCAGCTACCTTTCTTGTCTCTCTTTCTTCCTCCTTTTTCTTTCTTCTTTCTTGTTCTTTTCCATCTCCATGTACACTGTGTTCTTCTTAAGTCTTTTCTTCTTGTACATTCCCTTCATTCTGCATTTTCCCATCTTGCTCAGTTTTTTCTCCTCTGGTCTCCTCTCCTATTCTTCTTTCCATAGCCTTTTCTGCTAATCCTCTTCAGAAAATATCTTCCTCAACATTTACTGAAGAGTCCATTCTTTCTCAATCTTTTTCATCCTTGCATGCTGCTCCAGCCACACTTTTAATAAAACACCCTCTCCTGATGCCTGGATCTCAATCTGGACCCAAGCCTGTACAACAACCTCTTAGGCATTCAGAACGCAATGTTTCCCTGGATGAGTGTCAACTAGCTGTGATCTGGAAAGAGAGTTTACAGGCTTACTGGCTCTTCAAGACAGGTGTTATTTCTCATGAAACCACAGGCACCTTTAGTCTAGTCGTATGTTTGAGTTAATATACTTGGTACGAAGACTCTTGTTGAAGCCTAAAACCAGAGTTTGTAAGATAAGAGGTTATGTTCTCAGACCTTTGCAAAACCAAAATGTATGTTATTATATGAATCAGCAGAGATGTCTAAATATGAACAGAATATCTTATTTTTGCCAAACAAGATTTATGAACTATGTTTTATGAACACAATTCTATTCAGAGAACAGTATTTTAAAGATAGTCTTACTTCTTAGAAATGTTTTCTTATTTCCACTTGAGGTATGTACATATAGATACACACTGTTGGATAATAGTATTATATCTTGGATATAAATAATAAGATATATAACATATGTACTGTATTATTTGAAGGGAAAATATGGAGATAACCTCTGTAGTTTATCTAAAATTGTTGGATGAATAATGTACATTTCCAAATATTTTCTCAGAATTGAAGATGCTGAATTTCCAAGCATATTCCTAAAAACCTAAAATTAGATTTTAGAAATAGGAGACTAGTAACACTAATCTCACTCTGTTCCACAGGTTTATTCCTTCTGCAGAGTATGGGTTACGCCCTGGCCATGTCCCCCTCTTTCCCAACTGCTGGGAGGCAAAAATTGGTGAATTTCCTTGGATAGTTTCCTGCAACTGTCTTTCTCTCATTTCTGTGCTGGCTCCATACTAAATGAACAGTGGATCCTTACCACAGCTAGATATGGCAATTTTATGTAAGTCTGAGTAATTCATTTCAAGATTAAGATATCATTATAAAGCAATTACAACATTGAGATTGTTAATGAATATCTTTCTCTTTGTGTGTCTGTGTCTGTGTGTGAGAGAGAGACAGAGAGAAAGAGAGATGGAGACAGGGTCTTGC